>NC_092793.1:84465964-84649937 GCF_918797505.1 Bemisia tabaci
GTTATATTAATGTAAGTCCTCAAACTTTTCCTGGCTTTATCACCACTTCAGCGGGTACACGTCCACTCGAAGTTTTAAAATTCGGTGTTTTTGATCTATTTTGTACCGCAATATTCCAAGAAATAAAAGCTTCTTCTTGTGTGAAACGAAAACAGTGCGCATTTTGATAAACAGACGGAACTGTCTAAAAGACGAGCAGAATAAGCTCCAGATATCTTTCATGACGGATGAATTTTTTCTTAATTTTTTTGGTTCTGCAAGATAGGAAAGGGTTACATGTTTTCAATTATGCTTTAATTTAGTGCTCGATGATGCTTTTATGACAATTATGTTCAATTTTTAATTAAAAGTATTATATGTCACCTCTGAGATGAAAATTTAGGAAATCAGTCAAAATTACGGCAAATTTTGGGAAGTGATACACTTGACGGTGGAAATTCGGGTTTAAGCCCAACTATTAAGCTCGACGAGCTATATTTCCTAAGTCTACACCTAATGATAGTCAAAATAAAGTTTGGTTTGCCCTAAAATTCAGAAAAAAATTTTGGGAGGAAATAGAACCTGGAATTTGACCCTTATTTGAATTCACCCACCTACGCTGAAGAATGCCCGGTAATTCCAGGCTTCTCCATAACTAACACTCTAGCCTTTTTTTCAATATCATGGATTTGCCATTTTCATTTCTATACTCTTGCCCAGCCCCATGGCTATTTACTTCCGAATATCTTGAGGTTAAAAATGTAGTTAAGTCATAAAAGTTGTTAATGATCATGCTGAACGCAAAATTAAAGTGATGTCCACGCACAAGAGGAGGATAGTTAACATCGGAAGGTAATGGAGATCTTGCATGTGTTAGGCGTTAGTGATTTAAGTACTGATTATTACGCACAATTCCGCGAGAAACACAATGGTTTCATCAGTTTCCTCCGAGACAAATTCCAAAACTGAAAAAAACTCTAAAAGTTGACTTCATATTGGAGGGGATATCCCACACTATCATGAGAGTCCACCTCTGTTCAAGTCAAACTCTCCCTGCAAAGAGCAAATAGTATACATGGGCAGGGTAGCCACTTGGTTTGGGGTTTCCAAAACTAAAAAAACGTGTTTTCAGTTTTGACTGCAATCCTGCTGATTTATTTCGACCGTGTGAGTCGGCAATCACATGACTCGGTTTGAGACGTTGCAGACTTCCTGTTATACCTTGGTACTTTATTTTTTAAGTGGAAAACTACTCAACGGAAATTCTTTGAAACCGCCGTAATTTTTCTTCTCTGTGAGAAGAAAATTCTGCATAAACTTCAAGGAATAGTGTCAGTTTGTTCTCCTTTAAAAAATAACATAGAAACGGAGATATTTAGACGCCGCAATTGAGATATGTGATTGCGAACTTACGCCGTCAATTTGCTCTTTATCTTAGCATAGAAAATTTGGCTTGATACAAAGGTGGACTCTTAGAAAAGTGGGCATATCTCCTTCAATACGGCCTTAACTTTGAGAGTTTTTTTTTAGTTTTAGGGTTTGTTTCAGAGAAAACCAGTGAAACCATCCTATTTCTCGCGAAGTTTTACGAAGAAATGAGTACTTGTATTGCCAACTCCCGATATAAACAAGAGCTGCATTTTCATGATCTCTAACAAGTCACAGCCAAAGTCAATAAAACCATACAAAAATAATAAAAATAGTCAGACAAACATTTTAAGACTGTAAGCCTTTAAGTAAACTGTGGATTATTTGATTTAGTTGATCAACTTTGAATTGTTTAATTTGTTGAAATTGATTTTCCTACATATAGCAAATATTTTACAAAGAAAATTTGTCTCTTTGATGTATACATACATTTCAACTGTTTTTTAGTGTTAAAGTGTATCCAGGTCAATTCGTAATGATACATTGCAATGGACGGGAACTTTCGGGCCAGCGTAAGCTTACAGCGTGCGTGCGGCATGTCGCTTCGGCAGTGCAGAGGACGCGCGCGCGTTGTGCTATGGCGCGCCCATTTTGCTCCTAGTGTCCCTCGTTGCGCGCGCCTTTTTCGGGTGTTTTGCGGCTTTTGTGTTGCAGATACGACCAAACGGACGAAATTTTCGTCCTCCATAACCACAACTCGGCGTTTTCCATAGGAAACAGTGTTATTTTATCTGAAAATCTCAAATTTCAACCAGTGTCACTTAAGTCGTTTGAGCACCGGGTAAAAATTGTTATAAATTTTTTTCCTTGTAAGAGGCTTCTAATCTATCCACACATTAACTCTTAAGACCAGGACCTCCTTCGAATTCGAATTTAAAAAATAAGAAACACCGGGGGGGGGGGGGGTACTTCAATTTTAGGGGAACCCCCGACCCCTGACAAGACGGAAAGGAGGTTGTCTTTTTTTGACTGATGGTCAAAATCCTTATAAATCTCTCTCAGTTTTTTGCCTTCTAAGTTTTAATAATTTTTTTTCTTGTTTGTGTGTAATATAAGGCCTTAATGGTCATTCCTAATTTTAAAACTGTAATCAATGCTAATCAATTTTCCCTGGAATATTGTGGCACAGGAAGCTGTTGTATAACTCCACCAAGCATTTTCCTGTGAAACTCTGTTTTTTTGTTTAAAATTTTTAGGTACCAGCAGCTTTTGACGCCCTAATGGGAACAGTAGAGCATGCTCTTAAGCATGCAATTGAAGAGGAGGAAAAAATTCCTGTGGAAACTGTTCTAAATTTTGATGAAGTTGCTGCAGATATAAAAGCAAAGCTCCGATCTCTACGAGATACACCCATTAGAATAGAGTGTCCAATTATTTACCATTTAGATGTTGGTAAGTTAATTTTCTTCAATTTAAATCCATCACAAAACCCTGTGTGACTCAACAATTTCTCTCATCTCTCAGTTTACCAGTTAGGTGATTTTTTCCCCCTTGCAAGACCTTTAAAATTCAAAGATTTCTCTCAAAACTTACACCAGACTATTTTAAAGAGTGTCGAAGTCCAAACGAGTGGTCATATAATAGGCATTGTTTCCAAACGGCATCACAATTTAATGATATCGTATACAGGGTGTTCGAAAAGTCCCCTCCCCCCCTCTAACTTTTGACCTAATTGAGGTAGAGATTTGAAACTTAGAGGGTGTTCCTAGATCAAAGGGAGCTACTTTTTGACCCCACCCAAAATTTTGGGGGCCCCCCCTTGGGGGGGTTACGGACCCTAACTTTTTTTTTTCAAATGGGAAGACCCCCTTTGTGATACCTCGTTCGAAAGAACATAAAAAAAGAAATTTTTTCGCGCTAATCCGAAGTCATTATTTCAAACCGTTTGAAAATGGCGGCCGGTCAAAGTTCAGAATGGCCGAAAATTGGCACCTCTGATATTTGCACATGGATTTGCTTGAAACACGGTATCATGGGGTATTTTGGCACGAGAAAAACGAATTTGACGTTAGATTTTTAAAAAAACCCTAATTTTTCAAAATGGCCGCCGGTTTAGGCTCAAAGTGGCCGAAAATTTGACAAAATCGATTTTTTGCCAATGGATTCACCTGAAATTCGGTATCTGGGGGTATTTTGACCCGTGAAGAACGAATTCGACGCTAGATTTTTAAACAAACCCTAATTTTCAAAATGGCCGCCGATTAAAGTTCGAAATGGTCAACAATTCGCAACCTCGACTTTTTGCCGATGGATCCGCCTGAAACTCGGTGTTTGGGGGTATCTGGGTAGGAGACAAACCCAGATACCCCCAAACACCGAGTTTCAGGCGGATCCATCGGCAAAAAGTCGAGGTTGCGAATTGTTGACCATTTCGAACTTTAATCGGCGGCCATTTTGAAAATTAGGGTTTGTTTAAAAATCTAATCAATCAAATTAGGTGAATCCATTGGCAAAAAATCGATTTTGTCAAATTTTCGGCCACTTTGAGCCTAAACCGGCGGCCATTTTGAAAAATTAGGGTTTTTTTAAAAATCTAACGTCAAATTCGTTTTTCTCGTGCCAAAATACCCCATGATACCGTGTTTCAAGCAAATCCATGTGCAAATATCAGAGGTGCCAATTTTCGGCCATTCTGAACTTTGACCGGCCGCCATTTTCAAACGGTTTGAAATAATGACTTCGGATTAGCGCGAAAAAATTTCTTTTTTTATGTTCTTTCGAACGAGGTATCACAAAGGGGGTCTTCCCATTTGAAAAAAAAAAGTTAGGGTCCGTAACCCCCCCAAGGGGGTGCCCCCCAAAATTTTGGGTGGGGTCAAAAAGTAGCTCCCGTTGGTCTAGGAACACCCTCCAAGTTTCAAAGCTCTACCTCAATTAGGTCAAAAGTTAGAGGGGGGGGAGGGGACTTTTTGAACACCCTGTACATATTCTTTTTCATTCACCCTCTCAATTTTTGTGTGATTTGTCTGATAATTTTTTATGGAGCCAGGTAAAGTAAATTGATACAAAAATGTTTTCTCAGTGTAGTTTCCAAAGGAAATGCACTAAATTGCACTCTTTACTGATCCATTTCTTAATCAAACTTTGACTGAAGACCACGTAACGAGCATTAAACATTGGTCATAGATTGCAAGTACAGAATACTTAAAATACAGGCTCAAATAATTTTTAAAGCCAAGCCAAAATCAGCCCCTCTCAACACTCCTTTGTAATATTTGTGGTTTTCATCTAGGTGCCATGTACCCAAATATCATTCTGACCAACAGACTACAACCATCAGCAATGGTAGATGATGCAACATGTGCTGCTTGTGACTTCAATAAACCGGGTGCCAAGTGCCAAAGGAAAATGACATGGATGTGGCGCGGAGAAATCAGTCAGTTGTATTTATTTTTCTTGGTTTATAGCCCTTCTTTATTTTAATTAGTGTGGTTGTTGCAGGGTGTCTACAGTTTCGGAAGTATTATTGATTTTTTAAGGGCGGTCCAGAGGTACTGTAAAAATGCAAAAAATCCGCAAGTAATTTTTGTCGCAATTTGAGCGAGAAATTTAAATTTTTAAAATTTTTTGACTATTCACTTGGGGCTTTTTTTGACACTATATTTGAAATTTACGACTAAAATGACATAGAAAATGACACCTCACACCACACGAGCTGCACATTTTAAATTACCTTGATGCTTGATAATTTAAACACGGCAACCTTTTTTAATTAAAGGCATTTTAAGGGGTATTCCGCGGCGGAGCCAAGGAAAACATTTTGTATGTTTTGTGTTATTCAAGCCAACCCGATGATGATATTTTTGTATGAAAAGTCTGCCACGCAATTTTTTCCGAGTTAGCTCCGTTTCTCCCGTATTTCTCCTTGATTGAACGAGAATTTGTGCCAAATTTCCGGTTTTCGAATTTTACACTAAAATGGTTGCACCGAGAGAAAACATGATAAGAAAGTTATTTGATGGAAATCTAAGTTCCAACAACTTTGGTCCCATGTATTTTTGTCGAACTTGCCATTGTTGCCATTTCATCATCAAAAATCCTCAAATTTTGACTTCAATGTCAATCCGGGAGGCCTAAATGTTGACAAAAAATTCAGGAAAATTCAGGCGTTGTTTTCAGACCATTTCGCCACTTTTGTGCTATGTCCATTTTCAAAAGGAAAAATATGTCAAAAAACGCTCCACCTTAATAGCGGCTCTTTTGTTGCAGTCTAAAAGTGGATAAACTTATTTTGTGAGGACTCTTGTGATGTAGCTTTTTATTTAGAAAGGTTCTGCTCCCCAACTTCAGGGATTAATACTTCGAACACGGACGGACTGATTTTGGGCTCTTTGTTATTAGTTTAGATTATAACTGCGGTTAAAACGTCCATGTGGTCTTTTTCTTCGTGCGCCCTCAAATAACCAAGTAGAAATACGGGTACGAGATGACTTGGACACCCAGCATGTGTTGGAATGATATGGGGTTTTGGGAAGTGGACTCATTCGTATGACTCAACAAGATTTTCTCTGATAATATTTTCCATACCAAAGAAGAAAGAAAAAAAAGGGGTAAAAAATAGTCTCTTTCATTTTTGAAATTTTTAAGGAAGTAATGGGCCTGTTGCAAACTTTTGTTCGAGTAAATATAAGAGTTCTGTCTTGTAGAAAATGTCTCCAAAATCACGATTAGCGCATCGGCAGTCTGAAGCGTACTCCTAACCTCACAATCTGTGTAAGAAATTTGCGGTTTTTTTAGCTTCCTGCTTCAAAAAAGATACTATGGCACAGGTGAAAATTTTGTAGGAGGAGTCATTCCACACAACCTCTGCGCATCAGGATGTCTTGTAATATTCAACATGGCTGATGCCAATCCGCCAAAAACCAACTGTTACCAGTTGGCGTGTTTCACATTTTCCTCGCATTAAAAAAGATCAGCTCTGATTGACCTTGTGCTTTCCTAGATTTGAGCCCGGAAGCATCGGACATGTTGAATGTTGCAAAACATTCTAGTGTGCAAGGGTTGAATGGAATGACTCCTCTCATGAAATGTTCATCTGTGCTGTAGTATCGATTTTGAAGCTGGAAGCTCAAAAGAAACAGCAAATTTCTTACGCAGATTGTGAGGTTAGGAGTGAATTTCAGACTTTTCCGATCTTCATTTTTGAGCCATTCTCAATGAAAAACAACTAAAGGTTAAGCTCTAGCTCTAGTTTGCGGTAGGCCCATTTCCATGCACAATCTCCAGAACATGCTTCTGCTCAAATCCTATTCAAATTTCATAAAATTGGACCGTTCCATTTGCCTGGGAAATTACATTACCTTTTCTCAAAGTCTATAAGGGTGGTACCTTTAGTTCAAAATTGCCCTATTAGTAATGAAAAGGAACTGCTGGATTTGCTTTTATCAAGACACCAGTTCTTTTAGTGAGGTTAAAAGTAAAAGAAACATTAAAGGAAGCACTTTCAAGAAAGCAGTACATAAAGGTTTTTTGAACTCATGCCAATGATTTTGGGCTCAAATTCTTGAAAACTGTTAAAGGACATTGTTTTTTTACCAATTTTATCAAGTGTTTTTCAAGAGAGAATGATTTTGAGATGAAAGAAACAAGAATATAGCAAATGAATAATACAAGTATAAATGTATGTATGAACAGTATTTGTGTTAAGAGATTACCATTTCATGCTCTCACTAGTTTCTTCCCGTCATAGTTCCAGCTAGTCGTAATGAATATGTCAGAATTCAGCATCAACTTGAAACAGAAAAATTCCCTCCAAAATATCCTGGAGAGCCTCAGCGTGCGTTTCACCAACTAACTCGAGAAGAGCGTGCTACTGTTGAAAAAAAGCGACTTCAAGAATACTCACGGAAAGTTTACAAAAAGACCCACACCACTAGAATTGAGGAGAGGGCAACAACAGTTTGTCAAAAGGAAAATTCTTTCTATGTTGACACTGTCAGAGCTTTCAGAGATCGAAGATATGAGTACAAAGCTCTTACAAAGGTAATTCCAGTATTCTCTCCTTCCTGTTTTTTTTTTCAGTGTATATCAGGGTTGTCACAGTTAGGGAAAACCGGGAAATGTCAGGGAAAATTTGTTCAATCACCTTCATTCGCTTTCTAGAATGGGTTTGAGGTTTCGAACAACAAATTTTGTCTGAAAACTATTTTCAATTATGCCTTTTTAACCATCCGTCACATCTTCAATTGTCAGGAAATTTCGCCAAAATGTGTCAGGGAAATCAGAGAATTTTATTTTCTAAATTCTGTGGCAACAACCCTGTAGTATGTTCATATATTTTCAACCAAATTATTTTCCTCCTTTGACTTGTACATAGTCAAAAAACCATGTTCCTTGCAAGCCAAAGAATCGTAGACCCCAAACTCCTATGACCCAAAAAATTTAAGACGAAAGGCTAATCTTAAAAATGAAGACTCATGAGGCATAGAAAATGACGTCTCACTTACAAGAACAAAACAATGGAAAAAAGTTACCACTGATGTTACTATGGGATTCTAATTGCTATTTCAACCTCCTCTGTCTATAGATGGCTGTAGATTCCTATCAAAATAATACAAAGGAATAGAAGCCACAAAACTAAAAAAAAAAAAAAAAAAAAAAAAAAAAAAAAAAAAAAAAAAAAAAAAACAATTGCTTTTTCCTTGTATCAAGCATAACAAATACTACATATTTTTGCACATAGAATTGAGTTTTTATGTGTCAATATGTTAATTTGTTATATCCACATTTTGCAATTTTATATGGAAGATTGATTGTTTTTTTTAATTGAAATTAGTTATTTTTTATTTAAAATTACTTGATACACCCATTATGACTGAAGCATGTTAACTCTTGTGTATTTTAATCTAGACACTTATTTTTAAAGTTGGCGAGTGGATTATTGATTTGTTGTACACATTTATAGCGATTTTGCGACATGTTGATGGTTATTCAGGATTTAAATTGGTCATTTTCGAGACTATATAAATGCATCCAACAAGACTGGGGCATATGGATCCTTGTGTATTTTTGCTTCGATAATCAATTTTCAAGGTTGGCAAATCGATAAATCGATCAGTCATGTAGAGTTTTTGCGATTTTGTATGGCTAATGTTGTTTTTTAACGCTTTTCATCATTTTCATTATTTTCAGAAAGCTAAAAAACAGGTTGCAGAAGCTCTTGAAAAAAATGATGCTGGAGAGATAAAATCTGCGAAAAATCGTGAAGTTTTGTATGACTCTTTACAAATAGCTCACAAATGCATCCTGAACTCTTTTTATGGTTACGTCATGCGGAAAGGGTAAGTGAACATTTTTCATGACACTTGACCACCTCAACCAAATGGAGGAAAGTGAGAATATTTACTTATGAGCCTCGGGCAGTCCAGTTGCAGTTTTTTTTTTCAAGATAAAACATGGTTTAGTGACTCTCAGACTTCAAAAACCAGATTGGGTGGTTGTCTTTTAGTGTGAGAACCTCCATAAATTGAGTTCATAAGCAAAGGTCATACTTTGCACCTAAAAGTTGCGAAATTTTGTAGAACTTTTATAGGTGCAACATTTTGAAAGTAGCTGACTGTGATTAGGTGGGTTATTTAATCTTTGCAACAGTGAGGTAGAATTTTCTAATGATTTTATTGTCAGTGAAAATCCTTACTCCCTCAGGATGAATCACAACTCGCCTTGAAAAGCTCTAAGCTTGCATTGAAATCTTTCCACAAACTCGGCCCATTCTTGCAAAAATTGTGGAAACATGACTTTTCATCTGTCTTTCTGCAGGGTTTTATGCCGCTGAGCATCTCCTAGGAGGCCATCTTGGCTTTCTTGGCTATGTACGTTTTAATGAGAGCTGACAATACGCAACTTCAAATTTTGATTTTTGTGGGTCAATTTAGTTGCAACAATCGTACATTTTTTCTGGTGCTCCAAGTACTTTTGTTGCCTAGTTAACAATTGTA
The DNA here is from genome assembly GCF_918797505.1 of Bemisia tabaci. Taxonomy (NCBI): domain Eukaryota; kingdom Metazoa; phylum Arthropoda; class Insecta; order Hemiptera; family Aleyrodidae; genus Bemisia; species Bemisia tabaci. The sequence continues at coordinate 84,475,309 of NC_092793.1, forward strand.
AACATGCAAACCTATGATTTTACCTAAAATAAAACAACGTAGAAACAATCAACCTTAAAGACAACCTGAAAACTTTTTATGGAGAGATGTAGGATAGAATTTAATATTTAAATTTATTTGACCCTGCTAACTATCTTTATTTGCCCCTCAGTTCATTCATTTTCATTTAAATTTGGAGATAGAAATAAAATCTGGCCTGCATTAGTTTTGCGTAAAAGTCTCCTGGAATGTCGTGTATTGTATGATTACATTATGATTGTTTTTAGTTTCTATCATAGCAGTTTAATCAAAGTTTCTAATAATAATGTCTTAATAGTTTATTGTGTGCTTTTATTTCACTTTACAGCGCCAGATGGCATAGTATGGAGATGGCTGGAATAGTGTGTCACACTGGAGCTAATATCATCACAAGAGCTAGAGAAATCATTGAAAAAGTTGGTCGACCACTTGAATTAGATACAGATGGTATTTGGTGTGTTTTACCTGCATCTTTTCCAGAAAATTATGTGATTAATTCCACACATCCGGGCAAAAGTAAAATTACCATCTCTTACCCAAATGCTGTACTGAATTCCATGGTGAAGGTAATTTTTGTTGTGGTACATATATGTTCTTGCTAATTTGTTTACAACCTCAACACCAAAGAGCACCAATGCTCATGGCATTATCAGTAAGTCTTGATTTTTGTAATTGCGTTGCCATTTCATCTTTTTTTCTTTGCCTCAGTTTTAAAGTCTAATTTTCTTAACATAGAAAAATACCTTTGAAAAGTTATGTATTCATTTGGAAATTGCACATTAGTCATAATCAGTTCATTTCTCAGGCTCCATCAGTATCCCTATTTCGATAAATTTATCGATTTTTGGATGAATAAGAACCTTTGATGTCATCTAACAGGGTATGTAATGTACAGAAAATTCCGGTATTCTTGGTTTTTCCAGGAATTCAAACCACCGAGGAAGATCTCAGGAATGAGGTGTGCGGTCTATGAAAGGACTACGTGCAAAACGGGCTATTTGGGGCTCGGGGCGGATACCTTTGAGACTTGCCCTATTCATTCACCTAACAATGCCCCATCTTTTCCCAAAGTTTCAAGCCCCCCCCAAAAATTTTGGGGAGATGCGGCGGGGGTCAAAATTAAAAACCGGCAAAATTTTCGCGAATTTATTACTCGAAAACCAAGAAGTTTTGGAAAACGCCGTTTAAACGAGCGTATTTAGCGTGACGAGAGCTTTCAGAAAATGTGTAACATCATAGGGTTTTGTCAACTTTAGCTCGAGTTATCGCCTCCGAAGCGCCGAAACGCTCAAAAAAAGACCCCTTATTTTTTCACGTTTGGGCCGCTTTAAAAAAAAGACATTTTTTTATGAAAAACTGATATGTTGTTCCTGATTCTCTGTAGCCCCTCTAGCTCTTTACCGCATGCTGGGGAAATGTTTTGGTCGCGAGCTATAGGAGCGGAAAAGAGCGAAGGTCGGGAAAATCGGCTGTTTTAAACTGCGCGCGGCGACGGATCAGGAGACATGTAGCATCAATGCGAGGTCGGCAAAGGAGTGTGATTCGCCGATCAGAATGGGAGGGGACGTTTTCCTTCCGATCAACGCCGCGCGCGCAGTTTAAAATAGCCGATTTTCCCGACCTTCGCTCCTTTCCGCTCGTATAGCTCGCGACCAAAACATTTCCCCAGCATGCTGTAAAGAGCTAGAGGGGCCACAGAGAGTCAGGAACAACATATCAGTTTTTCATCAAAGTAAAAAAATGGCTTTTTTTAAAGCGGCCCAAACGTGGAAAAATAAGGGGTCATTTTTGAGCGTTTCGGCGCTTCGGAGGCGATAACTCGAGCTGAAGTTGACAAAACCCTATGATATTATACATTTTCTGAAAGCTCTCGTCACGCCGAATACGCTCGTTTAAAACGCGTTTTCCAAAACTTCTTGGTTTTCGAGTAATTAATTCGCGAAAATTTTGCCGGTTTTTAATTTTGACCCCCGCCGCATCTCTCCAAAATTTTTGGGGGGGCTTGAAACTTTGGGAAAAGATGGGGCATTATTAGGTGAATGAATAGGGCAAGTCTCAAAGGTATCGGCCCCGAGCCCCAAATGGCCCGTTTTGCACGGAGTCCTTTCTATTTTTCTAAGTGTGTGGATATTTTTAGCACCTTCAACTCGCACACTGAAATATTTGTGTTTATTATAAAACAAAAATATAATTTTTGTACAAAATTTCGGCCCAATCCAAAAAATTTCACTAATTACAAAAAAAAAAAATCAGGCACCCAAAAAATATGATGGCCGTACCGTTTGGATTCATCATTTAAAAGGAAATGATATCAAAACGGCCCAATTTCCTCTTTCATGATATACTATTCACCCCAACGTTTTTCACCAAAAGAAAAATAAAAAAACAAAAAAAAAATTCAACACCTAAAAGGTATGATGACCTGAACACGTTTTGATCCATCACTTTAAAGGAGTATGATATCAAATCGGCCCAACTTCTCTGAAATATGCCCATCTCTGATCAATTATTTTTTCGAGACCTTCCGACTCATCGCTGAGGAGACACTGATCATTACTTGACCCTTAGTGTATGTCCTTGTTTAAATGTCAAAGAGGTCTATATGAGACATGTAATGAATTTTTCTTCTTTAAAGAGATAAAAAACAAAAAATCGTCATAAAATTGAAAAACAATTCGAAGAAAAAAAAAAGGAATGGGCCGGCCGGGCCGTACGTACAAGTGGTAGATAAAAGGGTGAGTATCGTCTCTCTTGCATATATACATGAAAAAGTATCATCGTCAAAAGGAGGATCAGTCCTTCTCGAAATCGTCATTGAAAGATAGACTGAAAGATATTCACTCATGAGTGAACAACTTAACAACTTTCAAGCAATGCCATATTCTTTGTTTGTTCCTGATAGAAGGCCTTACAAACTACTGAACCGCGTATTATTGCGAATATTATGTGCCTCCTACTTACAATGCTTCTCTCTTAACAACTTCATGGATGGTGGCAAGACCGGGTCGGTCACCCATGCCAAAATGTCGGGGCACACCAATGTATCTATTTTCCCCCCTTTTTTTGTACGTGCCGGCCTGCCCATTCCTCTTTTTTTCTTCGAATTGTTTTTCAATTTTATGACGATTTTTTGTTTTTTATCTCTTTAAAGAAGAAAAATTCATTACATGTCTCATATAGACCTCTTTGACATTTAAACAAGGACATACACTAAGGGTCAAGTAATGATCAGTGTCTCCTCAGCGATGAGTCGGAAGGTCTCGAAAAAATAATTGATCAGAGATGGGCATATTTCAGAGAAGTTGGGCCGATTTGATATCATACTCCTTTAAAGTGATGGATCAAAACGTGTTCAGGTCATCATACCTTATAGGTGTTGAATTTTTTTTTTGTCTTTTTATTTTTCTTTTGGTGAAAAACGTTGGGGTGAATAGTATATCATGAAAGAGGAAATTGGGCCGTTTTGATATCATTTCCTTTTAAATGATGAATCCAAACGGTACTGCCATCATATTTTTTGGGTGCCTGATTTTTTTTTTTTTTTGTAATTAGTGAAATTTTTTGGATTGGGCCGAAATTTTGTACAAAAATCATATTTTTGTAAGGATATCAGGATATCCATATTTGGAAGGATATCATGTATTTTTGGTATGACTTCTACGCAGTATCAGGCAAAGAGAGTTCCCATTTTAAATTTAAAAGTTGTTCCCGGACGCGAAGTAGAGAGGTAACGACCCCCTGAACACACACACACACCCTCCCACACACACACACACACACACACCCCCCCCCCACTCGAGAGCGGCCCACCTTTTTTGAAGGAAATTTCGTTCAAACCGCATGTCAATAATCTGTAATCGTTCTCGAGACATCAATACGAAGGATTCATATTTTTGGCACACCCTGTGCGTCACAGATAAAAAACCGCAGGTCAATATTAAAATCGTGACCAAGTTGGGTCACTTGACGTAATGCCTAATTCTCATTGGCTACGCACGATAGAAACTACAGATGCGAAGCCAAGTACAGAAGCGATAGATAGAGGTTATGTTATTGTTTTGTTCGGAAACTTTGGATCGGATTTGAGCAGAATATCATCGCAATTTCTCCAGGCTCCTTTCTCTTTCTTTGTCATATTATTTCTGGAATTAATAACAATATAAATTCTTGAATGGTTTTCTTATTGTACGCACGAAACGTTTTCAATTTTATGCTGCCCTGAGGAATAATGCTTCCAAATTTTTGCATGAATCATGAATCATGCATATCTCTCTAGGTACCTTTTTGGTTGTGAGTTTTCCTATTTGTCTCTGGTTTTCCTTTATGATTCTCTGATTACTGAGGGATCGATGTGCTTGAAACGAAAAGATGCTACTTATTTTGTCTACTATGTGCATTCCTATCTAGACAACATATGAAATCATCTTGGTACTTACGTTTAATCTTACCGTTCATAAGGAGATGGTATACAATAAACTTTAGTTGTGATGACATAAATTTTCTCAACTGCATGCTGATTATTGAAACTATGTCAGTAGGACAAGGCAAGACAGCCCTATCTTAACCGTGCAATATATCGCATTTTGATCTCTTATCAGACTGCTTCAAACTTTCAATAATCGGCCTGCTGCAATGAAACCCTTTGATAACTTTCATCATTAGGATTCTCCATTTGCCCATTCCGGTCAACTAGAGTCCACATCGACTGATTGATTTTAAACGCGCAACAGGGTGAAAGGGAGAGTGCCATTTTAATTACTAATGGGTTTACTTTCAAAGATAAAATTAACCAGTATATTTTCTGTCACACCTTCAAAGTGGGTGAATGTATCGGGCGAGAACCCTGATAATCAACAACTTGGGTGCCGCCTTTAATATAGGACTTTTATGTAATGTTCCATCTCCTGTGTACGGTAGGCACAAAACCAGGATTTACAGTAGGGACATCACCTATGCTTAGGGCTAATTTTTATGTCTCACATTATATCTGACACTTTTTTTTTGATTATTGGAGCTAATGATAGAATGCGAGCTAAATTCTGCAGCTCAGTGCAGGATCACTATTATTTACGCTGCTTATACCCAGTTATGCCTGCCAGGTCCTTTGACCATTCAAATTGCAATTTCTCCGAACTCTAATTTCATCCTCAGTAATAACATTGCAAACGCTTGATACCGTCTCATAAAGATAGCGTTTGACAAAGTAAGTAAGTATTTATCAATAATTTTTGGTTTTATGAGAGCTTTCTCTAAAGCTGTGGCATTATGTATCTTGAGAAATGTGACCAGTTCACTCTTCATCAGAAAAGATTAGCAGCAAAAGTTGATCCTTTCGCAAGCAAAAATTACAGTTGCCACTACTGAAATTGCAATCGCAATAGCATAAATCTTTTGAACTGTAATGAAACAGTTTGATACAATTTCATTTTCATGAGCCTGCATCCGCTACTTCTGGTCATGCAGATGCCGTACTTGGTACGGATTGAGTTTTAATGCGCTATCAGGGTAAAACGGAGAATTCTTGTTTATTCTTTCAATGATGAAGTAAAGCAATGCATATTCTGAAGGAATTTTTTAGGCAAGGAGTCAGATGAACAACAACTTAGGAGCCACTTGTGATTTAGGACTATTCTGTATTGTCCGTCTCTTTTGTACTGTACCTATGCTGTGAACATGAATTCACAGGGTTTTACAGTAGAGACATATCCTTTACATAGGGCTGACTTTTATATCCAACGTGGACACCTTTCTTTTAATTCTATCAAGCTGATGATAAAATGTAAACTAAATTCTGCAGCTCACTGCAGGTAAGTCAATAATGTGTTCCATTATCTATACCTACTACGGATAGCCAGCCTCTCTGACCTACAATTTAATCAGCAGTATGGAGGATGCAGGACACTGCCTCATCAAGACTGGTAGACAATACTTTGTATACTTTGTACACAAAGTTAGCATCCTGCTTACCTACCAGTTGTACTGGTAGATATCAATGCTTTCTGTTTTATGAAAGATGCTTTTCAAGCGCAGGCATTCCTTATCTTGAGAAATGTGAGCAGTTTACGCTTCATCAAAGGAGATAGTCAGTGGATGTTGAGGCTGTAGCAGCCAAAAATTTTAGTCGCCCGGACTAAAATTTTTGGCTCTTTGAGTCTCGATTGATAGTTTCTAATAACCTGCCAGCTCTGGTCATCAAAAGTCCACATCTAATGAGTTTTAATGCACTTGCAGGGTGTGCCAGAGAATTAATTCTTGTATCCAATTTCCGTGCTAAATGGAACAGCTAATTTTCTGTCGCACTCTCATAGTGGGTATATTTGTCAGGCGAGAACTCAGATAATCTAGAGGTCAAGAGGCACTGATGTTTTATATTGAACAGCCGCTTTGCATGATCTCCTATATGCGTAAGCAGTGGCGTGGTAAGCAGTGACGGAATTTGCGTCTCCAGGTATTGCAAATTTTAGCGAATGTATAGAGAGGTTATCATCAAGTATATCCTGCATTAGTCAGCATCTCAATTTTTTCAAACCAATGAAGTAGTAGTATAGATACATACCTTCTGCACAGGTCAATATGAAAGACCTGGATTTGAAGAATTTTATCCAAACACAGGCTTTGATGATTCAATCAACTTCTGACCCAGAATCAAAGAGACTTGATAATAATCAAATTAAAGCTAATGCTTGAAGTCAAGTATCTTTGATTTTGTGACATTGAGTCGATTTCATTGAAGTGGTTTCGTTTCAGTGAAGCGTAGCTTCTTTAAGTAGACACATAACCAAGACTAACGGGTGAATGCGTCAACCGGTTTTCCAATATAAAGCATCACAAGTCTACGAAGACATACAGGCTTTAGGCACCAGTTACATGATACACTGAGAAACACACATCAACTCCTGAGGAGGTAGGCTGCCTAGCTGCTAGCAAAATTTTAGTAGAAAGTGGAAACGCAGATTCATTCCCACCGATTGAGATCCCCGACACACATCATCGTTTTGAGGGAAAGAATGATTTTCTGGTGGAAAGTTGCTGAATCTGATTAACGAGAAATAGTATCTAGGACTCACTATAGTGGGATATCATCAATCATTCATGAACAATTACTTGATTACTTGAAAAGATCGCTAGATCAGGGCCGCTGGGAAGAAATGGCAGGTTGATCCGAGTACTTACTGTGACAACTAAATTTATCAAGGGTGCGGGAATCATAAAAGGGTTTTATAGAAATTGATCCAGTTATCTTCGGCTACCTCCAGGTGTTCCATAAAATGGAAACACGCATCAATTAATCTACCTTTTTCTTATTATTTAGATATTTAAAGCCATAATAAAACAGTAGCATAACCTGAAATTTAGTTTCTGGAGTCGGCGCTCACCATCCATCGCGCGGTTTTACAAGTTGTTTCAAATTCAAATCAAATGTGTTTGAAAAATTGAAGGACCCGCTCCTTCTTTCGATTATTTCTCCTTTCGAAGTCTATGTAAGTCTGCGAAAGTACCAAAAGTTCCATCTCCGGCGTCTACAGATTTAAATTTTACCTAGTTTAATGGGTTTTATGCTACCATTACTTCCACAGCCCTCTACACAGGTCGGCCTCCGGAATCATTAAAATTTGACCTATTTTTCGTTATTTCTCCCTTATGCCACATTTAGTTCTAATTTGCAAAAAAATGAGTCTGCATTATAAACAGTAGTTTCAAAATATCTACAGTTTTATAGGGGTTTCTTTTACGGTTATAGCTGTAGGCCGATTGGAAAGTCACAACCGCTATTCCCGCGTTCGCGGGCCTCGAATCTGTCCCGAATCTGCTCTTCTGCTCAGCGATTGGTCAATTCCATCATCGTCATGTTTTGGGGTCCAAAATTTGTGGTTAAAGCTTAGTAACTTTTTTAATATTTAACTAAACTTAAAAAGGGTGGGCATTACGAGTAGAGCTGAGCATACTCTACCCAAATATTATAGGGTTTTTGGGGTTTGCTCTACGACTTAATTAGCAGGAGAGCTAAATGGACCGCAAACCGTGCAGAAAAGCCCCGTCGCGTTGTTTCGTGTAAACTAGTTAGGCAGCAGCCACCCGTCGGTTTTTTTTTCTTTTTTTCATTTGGTCTCGTTATTTTTTAGGGGGAGTTTTTTGGATTGGGCCGGGGTGGCTACCGCCACCTAGAATGTCACAACAAGTAGACGTAGTCCTAGACTTGTTGCAAAATTGGATCATGTATGGCATGAAGTAGGACCTAAGTGGTGCTACAGGGGTGCTGAAAATACCTGGTCAGGCGATCTTTAAACCATGGCAAACAAGAGGCTAATCTGCAGTTGTGAAGCAATTTTCAGAAGTGATGACGCTTTTTTTTCTTATTTTTTTCGCTGTATGCTTCAAAAGAAAAGAGACAAAGTACCTATTTTACTGGAAAATCGGGCATTTGGTTGTTAATTCGCACGTTTGGCTTTGAGGCAAATCGGAATTATGGCGTGGGGCAAATTGGAAAATATGCTGTGAGGCAAAAACGCCGGATCGCGACAAATGGTTGGCGTTTTGGAACTTCCTGCACTGTCCTGTTGTGATGCTTATCGTCATTCTTATTGGCCAATATTGGCTCCAGGGCTTTGAGAGGTTCAAGAATCGGAATCGTGGTGGTACTCCCATTAAGCAGAAGTGTGAAGTCTGTTGCTCCTATTTTTTTCCTCATTTGGTGATCGAATCCATCTTCAGTTTTAACTTTACTTTCATTCATTCGTGAACACATCCAGTTTATGTTCCTGTTGGAGTATGCGTTTCAGTTAACCTGGTCAACTTAAACATCAACTTAATTTAATATTTTATATTCATTAGCTGTATAGATTGTTTCATTCAATCATGAAAGCGTAATTACTGCTTGAGTAAGTATTTTTAGGATTAGGATCTAATGGGTTTAATCGGCAAATTTTGGAAGAACCTTTGACAGGAGTTCACATGAGCTGAAATTGGCAACACTCCAACAGGGTGTCTGCAGGTCTGGAAAACCGGGAAAACCGGGAAAAATCAGGGAATTTGATCACTGTCTGGAAAACCGGGAAAAGTCAGGGAATTCGATCGAAAACCGGTGAAAGTCAGGGAATTTTCGCAATTCGAACATTTCGCGGCTATTTTTGCTCGTCACTGCCGAATTGGCCGAGTAGCTCGCTTGCGTGGCTGATAATGTAAACTGCTCTGTTCAACCAGTTTGCTACACGGCCGCTAGGTTCACTAATGTGTGTTCCCTAACTTTAAAGATCGAATCGATCTGCCCTATTTAATTTATCTACTTAATTCATGCTAAATGGCAAGATAGACTAAATAGACTTGAATGAAGTTAACGTGCTAACAGCAGAAAATTACAGTAAATAATGATAGGAAAAGTAAGTGCCCTAGTTTTGAGCAGATGGTTAATCAATTTTTTCAGTAAGTTAGGAAATTTAATGAAAAGGCTAGAATTTTAGTTTTTCTTTAACTGAGTAAAGAAATATTTAATGTCAACCGCATTTTGCATGAAATTTTTCTGGTTCTTAAATCAACATGTTCACAACTGGTGCATCCACCTTGTAGAAATATTATTGGTGGATTATATTCTAACAAGCCAATGCTTGTTGAGTATAAGACAAATTCAATACCAACAATAGGTTCTGGAATCCATTGAATTAATTGACCTAAAAAAAAAAAAAAAAAAAAAAAAAATCCCGAATCAAGCAAATTTATCTAAAATCGAGAAGAGACTCGTATTTCCTCTTGATTATAGCAAAATCTACCTGAGTTAGGCACATTTACAACTCTTGTTTTCTATTTTAAGAAAAAGAAACTTGTATTTTCAGGGCACTGAGTAATATGCCAATATTTATGGAATCACCAGGGTGAACTAAAGTTTGAATTTTCAAAAGTATACGGGGCAATGTGTCACAAAGAGAGCGTAGTAGAGCTTAAAAATTAAATTTTGAAGGTGAATTTTAGTTTGAGTATACCATTTTGGAATTAGCTTTATTTTGAGTATTTAGGATCTCGTTCCTTTCAAAAGTATTACTCAACTCCTCCCAACGCCATGGTAATTCAGAATATGACTTTACGGGGTTATTCCTAAGGATAGTTTTTTTTTAAAAATTTTCTAACTAGTTCATCGTATGGCTAAACCCAAAAAGTCAGGGAATTTTGTTATTTTTTGTCATGGAAAACCTGGAATTGTCAGGGAATTTCATTTTGAAAATCGTGTAGACACCCTGTCCAAACTTTTCCCAAGTCGAACAGAATGCTAGTCCCTTGACTGTCTAACTGATTAAGATTTCACTGTACTAAATGGTTACTTTCTTCACCATGATTCTAGGAATATTTTACTAATCACGTTTATCATGAACTGACGGATCCGAAAACTCTCAGCTATGAAACTCGCAGTGAGAACTCAATTTTCTTTGAAGTTGATGGTCCTTACCTAGCTATGGTGTTACCAGCATCCAAAGAAGAGGGAAAGAAGCTCAAAAAACGCTATGCTGTTTTCAATTTTGATGGATCTCTGGCTGAATTGAAAGGGTGAGTATTTAGTAGCCAGTTGATGAGGAATGATATTTTAACCCTCAATAAAAGTAAAATAGAAATTAGTCTGGGGGCATGTGTCAACTAGTGTGCATGTTCGTGATACAAGTTGCCACCATGGCTTAATCTCTTCATATTGGTCCCTAGAATGAGAAAATTTTTGGTGGACTCCCCGATTGTAATTTGGAGGCCCCCAAAACAAGATGGCGGCTAAAAATTGAAATTTCGGTAAAACGACACAATACATCGAGTGAGGTGCCGATTCTCATCTTTTTGGGTCGTAGATTCCAAAAAAAAATGTCCAACACACCCTCCGACCCACGGAAACGCCCCAAATCCAAGATGACAGCCGAGTTTGGCGCTTTAGTGGCCAAAACGTCAAATGCGGCCCAAAGAGAGAAGTAAATACTCTAGACACATGTTTTCGAGGTCGCAAATTCCAAAAAAAAAGTAAAAAAACCAAATCATGCCAAATAGTCCTGATTTGGTCCATGTAAGGGCCAAATTTGGCAGCCATTTTGGTTAGACTGTTCCTGATACTCCGTGGCAATATCAGAATGGGATGTGCGATATGTCTAAATACAGGTATTTTGGGTCGGAGAGTTCAACAAAATGGTCCACTGAACCAGCCAACGCACATAAATGCCTAAAATCCAAGATGGCGCCCAGTTTTAGCTTTCCTTGGGAGGGGCGGGGTTGTAACGTCGAATACGGCCGAAATAAGAGTCCATGCAAGTTTTAAATGTTTTTGAAGTTGATTACTTTTAAGCTACATACGGGAAAGACTGCATTTTGGATACATTAAACCTTCTTTGTCCCGTTTGAATGCCAAATTCGGCCGCCATCTTGGTCACGCTGTCCGCACTTTTCATCTTACTTAGAGAGGAATTTTTCGTTGTATATAATGAAAGCTTCCCATCCCTTCAATAAAAAATTTCGATATGAAGCGAGAAGAACATTGGAGATACATATCTTAATATCGTCTCTGTATTTCAAGGAAGTGAGTTTTTTAAGTAGCTAGCGGCATTTTGTGAAAAGGGAGGAACGAGTGAGCCAGTATTTAAAGTCTGCAAAACCTACATGGACATGGTTGAAGTTATGTTACTTCTTTCTCAGGCTGTTCGGTCATCCGATTGGAAGCTTTCACTAGAAGCACTCCATAACTTCAGAAAATATTTCTTTGATATGGATCGGCAAAATTATGCAAGAATGATAGCTCTATACCTATCAGATTTGGCCAATTTAGAAAAAACGAATCCTCTCATCTACGAGGAGTTTCTCTTCGGAAATTGGGTTGTGAACAAGAGCAATGTATTTTTTTCTGCCCTGGGTGCCGACAAGGCATTAGAGCAAGAAAATAGACGTTTGAAGGTATTAGGAGGTCTTACAGGCATTACTCAAAGTGAGGCAGCTAGGGCTAAATTTTTCTTGGCGGATGTTGAACTTAATCGAATTTCATCAAAGGTGGAAAAATTTGCATGTAAAAAAGATATTAATAAAACTCCTCACCACAGTTTGTCCATGACGCAGAGAAAACGACAAGACAGAAATATTTCACAACTTGCCACAAGTTTTGAACCCCTTTTCATGCTAAAGTCAAAATTTAATCCAAATTGTTTCTCAACAAATTTTGTCGCTAGATATTCAGCATGATGTGACAAACGTTGTAGAAATTGGAGAGAAACAATTCACCACTTTTGTTGACGAGTGAATTAAAAACAAAGATCAACTGTTCTGGTTGCCTTTGGAAACAATTGCAATTAAAAACATTTAAATCTGCTGTGAAAAAGGCCTAAGTGGATCGAAAAGGCAAAATCGTTTAAATTAGAGCAGATACCTCGTACCACTTTTATCACTTCTGATTATTGCCTCACGATCGAGACCTGAGGTGGACATGAAAGAATGCATCTTACAGTATGAGTTATCGGTCGTGCCGGAAGCTCTTTTCTTGTCCGATGGATCTATGCACCACTGCCTAGCAAAGTACAAGCTCACTGAGGTCCTTGAGGCTCCGCCTGGAATAGATACTGATCCAGACGGTAATTTGGTGGAGATCGGTTCAGAGGAATCATTAAGTGGAGATGTCGCAATTGTTGATGGTATGGCCTGTTACACATGACGTGCAAACCCGAATCGACCAAAACGTGCCATGAATCAGGGTTATATTTTGCGGAATTGGTTTGCAAAAAATTTGTTGACCACGACGAAGTGCACATGGTTTTTGGTTCATATGTAGAAGGGTCTTTAAAAACAGCGATAAGAAATCGTTGGCAGAAAACCTTCGGTTGAAGTCAGTATAAGACACTACCAACCACAAATATAAGTTGTACCCCCATGAAAAAATGATTGTCCCACGAGGTAACCAAGGATTAGTTGACTGATTTTCTTGCAGGGTACCTAATTGATTATGGATTGAAGAATGGCAAAAAGAGGAAATAAATAAACAAATAAGTAGTAACAAACAAATAATAGTAGTAAACAAATAATAATAGTATTTATTCATATAGACGAAAAATGTACCCAGCCCGGAATGTACGAAACTTTGTGGGCTGATAGTACTAGTTGAGAGAGGCTTATTATCCCTAGCTCCGTTTTTGCAGGAACCGCAGAGAAACAGCGTTGCCAATTTTTAAAGTCGTAACCTTCAAACATCCATAACTTTCGCAGAAATGCAGTTACAGAGCTCGTACTTATACCAAAAGATGCAAAAAATTACGCTCTATCGACCTATGCCAAAGAAGTTTTAATTTGACTCCATTGTTGCCACGTTTTGGCCATTTTTCATTTTCGTAATTATTTAAAATCACGTTACCGCCTAAAAAAGTGTTTGCGGTTGGTGGGGATTGAATAAAAACCTGTCGGAATTATTGTTCGTTCCATTCCGCATCCATCGATATATTATACTTTTCTGAGAGACTTAGGGAACACGAGTTATAGCGATTTGAAAATTCGGCAACACGCCCGACGCCCGATATTGACGCTCGTTTAGGTACGTTTCGCAACTCCGTGTTAGAGCAAAACGCCTAGAACGAACATAATTCGAAAAGTCAGTTCATGTTTTGCGCTTTTTTGAAACTTTCACATGATTTTTAGGAATTCAAGTAGCGGCGGTGTTGCCGGTTTTCAATGAAAACCACCGCTGCGATCACAATTTAAAGCAGTACTCATTTAATCTTATCCAGCTACATTTGTTAACCTAAACTGACCATTTGCGACATTGTGTTGACAACATTGCCTAATTTCCGTCGGAATTCGCGTTGAGGCGGGGTTACCAGTTTTCATGGAAACCGCCACCGCAATCACGCGGACGCGGATACTGAGCCACTCGCGATTGGAAAAACACATCGTAATTTTAGTTTTTATACATTTTTTTAATCACCTGACGATGAGCGGTCGCTCGAAACAGCTTTAGTGAAGCCTCTACTTTGATCGTCTGATATGGGCATAACAGGTTGAGACGCTCATTAAAAGGGTTGGAATGTGATACTGGTTTTTCCTCTCCAAGTTGATATTATTCATAAAAGCATTTACCTGTAAAAATTCAGTACAGTCCGGTTCCTCTAAACTTTGATCTTAAGGGTTTTCATCGGTGAGAGAGTTGATACGAGATTGAGATTGGTGAGAGTTGTTGCCAGCAAACTTGGCTTTTCGGCTAATTGAGGAAATGTGGCCCTTGATATTGCAGTGATTACAGATGGAGTTCCGGAACTTGCAAGAGAATCTTTCATGCGAGCCGCCGCTGTATTGGCAAGATACATTTGTAGACTGAATGCTAGATTTATTATAAGAAGGATGGGGCTCCAATAACGCTTGAAAGGTCTTGAGTTCGGAGAGCTGGAACGACTACGGCTTGAATTACTATTTGAGCAAGAAGAATGTCTGGAGTAGAGTTGTTTCCGAGTTTTTTGTCTGCTTTTGTGGTAAAATTTGTGAATTTTGGAATCAGTGACTTTTATTATAGTGGACGCTTTACGGGTGGCCTCCATATCAAGTGCAGTGGACAGAGCTTTATTAAAATTTTCTGGTTTAATACTGACAATTTCATCTCTAATATCATTAAGGATAATGTCATGAATACTTTGGACAGTCAAAGAATAGTCAAGAAAGGTTCCAAATCCACTTTAGTGGGAAGCAGACGTCAGATGAGTAACATATTCTGAAAATGATTCGCCAGATTTTTGCACAACATCCCTAAACTTGATGGCTTCACTGTACATGTTTTTTGAAGCAATAAGAGGATCGGTCAACTTTTTGGTTATGTTATCAAAAGAAAGGGAACCTACGTTCGTGGGATAATAGATGTTATCCTATGTTGAGACCAGATCCGAGTCCATATGAATACGAAGATAGCTTGCAAAGTTTTCATCAGGGATATTGCTAAGTTGCAGTTTGAGCTTGAATCGTTTGAAGTATTCTTCAAGAGATTCGCTTGAGGTTACGGAATACGCAGGGAAACTGAATTGTTGAACAGGAGGCTGAGAGCTGATAGTCCAGGATTGAGAAGCTTGAGTAGCTTGTAGATCTGCAAGATTCCCAACCAGAGATGCTAATGTTTTGATTTTTGAGTTGAGTTCTTCTAAAGCGGTCATTTTGATGAGTAGAGATGATTGAGGTTTTTACTGAAGACGAGAAACGGAAAGAACCAGGGTGAGATTGTCATCCATCATGATATGTACTGGCGCGCACTTGGTGGCCTGTATCACACGCGGCACGGGTTTGCGAGTTCAACACCTCAACTTTTCTCAACGCAGGTTGACCTGCGGGTTTTTTACAGATTTAAATACTCGTCGCCATTTGATGTAACTAGACCATGAATGAAAAAACGAAAGGAAATAATAAAATGAAAACTAAAGGACAAGGAAGGCGAACGTGTATTCGTGAGGGTACATTGTTCCCAAGACAGGGTTTACACCTAGCAAGGGCTATATTCCGCATGCTGTTGACATGAATACCAACTTAGGATACAACACTTCCATACAGCTAAAATACGTTTGAAGCTACAAGATGTAAGTCTTTAAAAAAAAATAGA
The DNA here is from genome assembly GCF_918797505.1 of Bemisia tabaci. Classification (NCBI taxonomy): domain Eukaryota; kingdom Metazoa; phylum Arthropoda; class Insecta; order Hemiptera; family Aleyrodidae; genus Bemisia; species Bemisia tabaci. The sequence continues at coordinate 84,490,892 of NC_092793.1, forward strand.
AAGAAGTTTTTTATTTTATTTTATTTTATTTTATGTAGAAAAGGTGAAAAAACTTTATTTTCATTTCGAAACTCGTTAAAAGTCTCGACAATTCAGCTTTAAAAGCCAAAGCCTATGACCACCGGTCCATTTCTGGAAAAAGGGCTCATAACGGAAAATTTTAAAAAATTCCTTCCATAACACCGAAAGAAGTGTAAGTTTTACCAGTGGTTGTTTTTCATTCTAGGGTGTATGAACGTCGATATAAGTGCCCCAGTTCCGATGTATGCAATCATCAGTGCCCAGAAAGTAAGAATGATAACTTCAAATGCGTTTTTCTCACAACGCGTTTTCTGGGTATGTGCCCTTTTTCCGGAAAACTCCTCAATTATGAAAAACCGAAGTCCTCAACATTTCCTATTAGAATGAATTGAATTTCCTCAAAATTTAAACAGTAATAACTTAAAACCCAAACTTACAATAATTGCAGAAAACCTTAACAAGCGTGCAGCTAAAATAAAAGCAGATTTCCGAATCAATAACAAAGTATTAGTAAAAGCCCACCATTAATTCAGTGCTCCATATGGAGAAATTAAAATTTTTTTTTGCTTTATATGAAGGCCCCTACATCATCCAAAAGTCCATCAGCGGTAATGCATACCAACTGGTGGCTGAAGGTCCTAAACCGCAAATAATTGGTGTCTTCAGTGCAGCTCAGCTGAAACCATTTAAATGTTGAAGTAGAATTCAAATCTGTCGTCACAAGTCTATAATTTGTAAACATGGATTTTTTTTTTTTTTGCACCGTGATCTATTCTTCCTGTCGGGGATAGGGGGTTACAGCCACCCGACTCCTCAAAAAGTCGTGAAATTCCCAGCAGTAAAATGTCCTTTTAGTATGGTTAACATACTACAACTTCATTAGTAAGTCTTGTTTTAAGTTTCTCCTGTCCAATAGAGGACCTTTCTCAAGGGAAAAATTCCCATTGTCATATTACTACTATTGTGCTTATCATTACCGACATGTCTTTAGTGCTTTTGTCACTTATTTTGATTTTACTTGTAATGAAACCCTTTTTTTTAATGACAGATGATCCTACTATCAGTTACAAACTCTCTAATTTCTTTAATGAATCTTCAAAATTATATCCAACTTCTGTAGTCTCTAATTTGTTTTTCCATCCTTAAGTTTAACCGGGGGATATCTGTTAAGCCTAAGACACATTTCCTTTGGTGTAATTTTCTCAGGCCTGCTCGGGGATACTTACTTCCCTGAGTGAATATTGTTGTTCTCAGTGTTATTTTGTGTATTATGTTGTTCCCTCAAATATTGGAATTGCCTAAGCTAACTTACCGGGATAGGGAGGAGACACAGTTAATTCCAAAGCTTCTATCAAGCTCGGCACCTGTCAAAAAACCCCATGAGCCAGAAGCAGACTGGGTCACTCATGGTCCCCTATGTCATGGCCAATGTCCTTATTTTTTTTATTTTAATATGTTGTCAGACATCCATTGTTATTCCCCATGTGAAATACGCAAACTTCAGCATTTATTTTTTATTTTGCAACTAGGTTCCTTTGTTTATGTACTTATGACTTCATGAGTCACCACGGTGAGCAAGTATGAAAACTACCTCTACATTCCTATTGAAACCTTAAAATTTCAGTCTTATATGCAAACTCTAAAAGATAACAAATTAAAAAAATTTATTCTAAGATGAGCCAACCAGAATGTTATTTCAAGGTGCCCACACCAAATATGTTGCAAAACTTACTATTGCTTCCTAAATTTTGTTCCTACTATGTGTTATCTTATGCAACAGAATTTTAGAAAAAAACGTTTGTACTTTTTACTTGATTTAAATGTAAATTTGTTGAAAAAGAAACTCTTTTCTAATAAATTTATGGTAACCTGAATGATTCGAACACAACTTTTCAGTATTTTTTTTCTTAGCTGGTCTCTTTGGGGATGTAAAATATTTTTTGCACTGGCTTCCTAGCAGAGATCACAATTTGTTGGGGGTTCTGTGACATATAAATATGTATATTGGTTATTTCTATTTCCCTCCCTAGTGTCCCTTGTCTAGTGTCTGTGTTCCCATTGAGGGATCCGGTCATATGACTTGCTCCACCAATAGGAGTGCTGGACACTGGAGAAAGAGAGAGAGAGAGAGGGATGGTTACAGAGAGACGCCATATTTCTATCTGAGTTACCTTGGTCAGAGCGTGCGAACGTGTTTCATTGTTCTCAAGATGTGAGTGGTGATTTTCCTCCAGGAATTATGGTTTTCTTATGTTTTGATATTTCCTTCATTGTGTTCGGGCCGGTCGTTGAGTCTTTGTTCCTGATATCTGCATTATTTTTTTTTTTCGTGCTTCCTTTCACTGAGCTGCAACCGCAGCACCGCTTCATGCTCAAGAGGCGGAGCCAAACAAAGACAGGAAATGTAAAAAGGTATGTAACAACTCTCCCTCAAAGAAAAATAAAGGAACAATTAAATGCATTGCCCAGGGAGGCAACGCGTTTATTGTCACGCAGCAACATTCTGTTACCTAGGTTTTGCAGGAAAACATCACTAAAATATATATCACTGAAGTTCAAATTGTGTTTCAATCTAATTCTTTTTTTTTCCAGGTTTGAGGTAAAACGAAGAGGTGAATTGCAACTCATCAAAATTTTCCAGTCCTCAGTTTTTGAAGCATTTTTGAAAGGGAAAACTTTGGAGGAGTGCTATAGCCATGTGGCAAAAGTAGCGGACTATTGGCTTGATGTTCTTTATAGCAAGGTATGTGACTGCAACCCACACCTTTAAATTTGTTTCTATGGAAAGAAGAATCAGCAAATTGTTCTTCAACACATTCATCCTTCCAAAGTGTGTACTTCTTAAAAGCTACCCACCGGAGAAAACCAACATATTCTAGAATTGCTCCCAACAAGGTTTGAAAAAGGTAAAATTGGTAAAACTATCAATGGTGGAAGCACTCAACCAAGTATCACGGTTTTTAGCTTTCCAGGTTTCTTTTCTTCTTTTACCTTTTTGAACGATGACTAATAATCTTCATTCTGCAAAAGTTGGTTTGATTCTTCTTTTCCCTTTAAAAAGTATTTGCTACAAATATTTCACTAAAGTATGGTAGTATCCTGTTAGTAAGATAAGAAGTATCTTCAAAAGTCATGTAAAACATTAGGAAAAACATTGATCAGCTAGGAAATTGTAGGATTGACTGTGTGTACTGTAACATTAGTTGTATTGGAACAAAAGTTAACTAAGTTGTCAGTGTTAACTTTTCACTTACTGTCTGAATTGTTCATAGGGCTTTATGTTATTCCGCCTGCTTTAGAAAATTTTTTGTCATAGATGCATCATTTTGAAAAACATGCAACATTTCTAACATCTTTACGGTAAATCAACCTGAATTTGAGCAGCTTTGATCACCTTTTTTGGTTAAAAAACGAATTATAGAGCGCAATTCACACACCAAAACCAAATTTAGCTGGCATAACTCCACGAGTTAACCAATAGTTGCTTAACCTTTTCTTGTGCTGCAGTTTAGACCCACCAATATCGAATGAACCTACTATTTTCTGATTTAGAAATGTGGTTCCCCATATTTTACATGAAATTCAACCAACTCTAAGTCACTCTTTCGCAATGAGCAATAGACATAGCAGCTCATTTGCTGATGACCATGAAATTTTGCTCCATGAAATTTTGGACCTGCGCGGAGAGGAGATGCAGATGGATTCAGAAAAATCCACGTTTCTAGAGTTCTATTGTACCAAATTTGAAAATCTATAGTGTGTTAGAAAGCTGAGAGTAGTGGCTTTTTAATGCATTTTACAGATTTTCTTTATCTATCTTAGTTTAGGCGATATTGAATAAGTAAACGTATTTTCTGGATGACCCTTGTAATATGCTTTTAAGTTGCTCTCAAAGTCTCAACTGCAAAAATTCCTTAAATACTATAACTAACTCCAATCAATGAAAATGTGCTCGATCATTTTAGGCTTGCAACATGCCTGACTCGGAACTGTTTGAGCTCATTTCCGAAAATCGCTCCATGTCAAAGAAATTGGAAGATTATGGTGGTCAAAAATCAACATCAATTAGCACTGCTAAAAGACTTGCTGAATTTTTAGGGGATCAAATGGTCAAAGATGCAGGGCTTGCCTGCAAGTTTATCATATCTAAAAAGCCTGAAGGGTTTCCTGTGACTGATCGGTATGTTTTAATTTTTATTTTCTAATCTTATTATACAGTCATGGTGATTTTTACATATAAAATATCGGGGTAATTTTCCCTGAAGAGCTTGATGCAAAAACGGCTTTTTTCGCCCCCCCTCTGGAATTTCTTCAGACTTTGTGTATTGATAACTCATACCTGAGCGCTTCTTTTCCCAAATTTTCAGACCCCCAAAAAATTTTGGGGGGGAGCTAGGGGGGGTGGAAGTCAAAACCTGTGAACCGCGATATCTCTCGAACGAAGACAGATATCGAGGTCCGGTTTGGACGAAAAATCGTCTAAAATTGCATACTTTAAGAGTCTAAAGGTCGAAATCCCGATATCACATTTTTAAGTCAACATATGTGCTTTTTTCCAGTTTTTAGGTCTAGAAAATTTATTTTAAACGAAAAATTTACAAAGATCTCAATTTTTTATTTGAACCCAAGCCAGTTTTTTAAATTGATCGTCTTTTTCCGCATCCAACGAGTGGTCCATTAAGCTGGGGAACCAAACGGTTCCGGAGTTATGATCGATTGAAGTTTCCGCTCAACGCGCGCCGACCGATTTTCGCGCGCAAAAAAGTCGAATTTGACTGTTATTAAATCAGATTGAATGTTCAAACTGAGCGAAATGCATTATTAGGGACTCTTGAGGGTCGCTGAGTTCAGAAATTACAGATACTTCCAAAAAATTCACGTTTTTAAAATTACAGCTCTGTAGCGCTATTTTAGAGGCCCACTGAGCGCCGACCGGCCGCTCAGTGGTCCTGTACGGAGCTGTAATTTTAAAAACGTGAATTTTTTGGAAGTATCTGTAATTTCTGAACTCAGCGACCCTCAAGAGTCCCTAATAATGCGTTTCGCTCAGTTTGAACATTCAATCTGATTTAATAACAGTCAAATTCGACTTTTTTGCGCGCGAAAATCGGTCGGCGCGCGTTGAGCGGAAACTTCAATCGATCATAACTCCGGAACCGTTTGGTTCCCCAGCTTAATGAACCACTCGTTGGATGCGGAAAAAGACGATCAATTTAAAAAACTGGCTTTGGTTCAAATAAAAAATTGAGATCTTTGTAAATTTTTCGTTTAAAATAAATTTTTTAGACCTAAAAACTGGAAAAAAGCACATATGTTGACTTAAAAATGTGATATCGGGATTTCGACCTTTAGACTCTTAAAGTATGCAATTTTAGACGATTTTTCGTCCAAACCGGACCTCGATATCTCCCTAATAATGCGTTTCGCTCAGTTTGAACATTCAATCTGATTTAATAACAGTCAAATTCGACTTTTTTGCGCGCGAAAATCGGTCGGCGCGCGTTGAGCGGAAACTTCAATCGATCATAACTCCGGAACCGTTTGGTTCCCCAGCTTAATGAACCACTCGTTGGATGCGGAAAAAGACGATCAATTTAAAAAACTGGCTTTGGTTCAAATAAAAAATTGAGATCTTTGTAAATTTTTCGTTTAAAATAAATTTTTTAGACCTAAAAACTGGAAAAAAGCACATATGTTGACTTAAAAATGTGATATCGGGATTTCGACCTTTAGACTCTTAAAGTATGCAATTTTAGACGATTTTTCGTCCAAACCGGACCTCGATATCTGTCTTCGTTTGAGAGATATCGAGGTTCACAGGTTTTGACTTCCACCCCCCCTGCTCCCCCCAAAATTTTTTGGGGGTCTGAAAATTTGGGAAAAGAAGCGCTCAGGTATGAGTAATCAATAGACATCAATCAATTTCCTGCCAAACGGAACTTGTTTGAATCCTCAGCAATCATGGCCTTTTTTAAAGAGCATTTTCAGAATTTTCCCATTGTCCAAAAGTTAGAAAAATAACTACACCTACTTTTTTATCCCAAAGGTTTTTATAATGAATTTAAAAATCTGTGTTTAAGTGACCGTTTTCTTTAGCTTCTTACCAATAGATGCTTTCCTCTTCAACATCAAATTTGTCATTCCAGAGAACTACTAAACATCAACCTAAATCTATTGATAAATAAGCCTGTCACCAACCTTTTTGTCACATGGTTAAACTCTAGCTTTTTTCCTTATTATTTTTATATGTGGTGTTTTGATGGAGTGGTGGTTTTTAGCTGAAATTGTTTGCAAGAGAGCTAAGAACTAGTGGAAAGTGAACAGATCTACATTGACTGTCTTAAAAGTACCGAGACTGGTTCTATAACTCAAAAATCAAGATAGCTAGAGGCTTGATCTTGGTCTCATTTGAAAGATCAACTCAATATCTATCGATTAAGACCAAAATCAAAACTTTCAATCAAATATTTCAAAAGTTACAACACTGTTTGTAAAAATAATATCTGGACCCCCTACCGTTTTTTATGACTATTTTCTCTTGCCGGGAACACTCTCTAAATTATTAATGATCAGTGCACGGTTCTTTTGCAACTAATCATGGCAAAACCTCATTGATTTGGAAACACTGTCAAGCCGTCGTTGTCCGACTACGGGTATAAGGGTTCAAAATCCACGGGGAAAGAATGAACCGTCGATCAGCCACCCCCAAAAAACTCGGGCCACTACTTTATCTCTTTCCATGATGATATCAAAAATTTCGCACACAGAAACAAAATCACTCACTATCTGTAGCGTAGACCACGCACGCACTGTGAACTGTCATCAACTGCCGAAAATTTCCCGAGTTTTTTGGGGGTGGCTAATCGACGGTTCATTCTTTCCTCGTGGATTTTGAACCCTTACACCCGTAGTCGAACGACGACGGCTTGACAGTGTTTCCAAATCAATTAGGTTTTGCCATGATTAGTTGCAAAAGAACCGTGCACTGATCATTAATAATTTAGAGAGTGTTCCCGGCAAGAGAAAATAGTCATTAAAAACGGTAGGGGGTCCAGCTATTTTTTTTTTACAAACAGTGTTGTAACTTTTGAAATATTTGATTGAAAGTTTTGATTTTGGTCTTAATCGATAAATATTGAGTTGATCTTTCAAATGAGACCAAGATCAAGCCTCTAGCTATCTTGAGTTATAGAACCAGTCTTGGTACTTTTTGGACAGCCTATGTACTTTGTGTCATTCCACATCAAGAAATAAAAATGTTTATCCCATTTTAAGTAAGAAAAATTGTCTCGCTGCGCACTTTGCCCCTTTGAATTGTGAATTTTTCACAATTTTTGTTTAACAAAGTTTGGTTTCTTTTCTTTCTTTATGCTCGCCCATCCTCTCCTCTCTTGTATTATCCTGAAAGTTTACTTACCTCTCTCTTCTCCAAAAATTTATCAAATTTGCAAAAACCTACCTTCATTTTTTTTTTTTTTTAGTGCTGTACCGCTAGCCATTTTTCAAGCTGAGTCCAGTGTCAAAAGACATTTCTTACGGAAATGGCTGAAGGATGGAACCTTAAATGATGTTGATATCAGAGAAGTATTAGATTGGGATTATTACATTGAGCGCATTGGAAGTGCTATACAAAAAATTATCACGATTCCTGCTGCCTTACAAGGGGTGAGTTTTTATCAAGTGATTTTGAAATATTCACAAGGGCAGAAAAATTCAACCTCATTCACTCTTTTATATTAGCTAGGGTTCATTCCTTCGTTTTTCTTTTCCAATCTCATTACCATGTTTTTATACTTAGATAAATTTCGACATCCCACATTTTAGATACTATTCTGTAGAATAGTACCTGATGGAATTGCTATTATACAGGGTGTCGAAAAAGTATGGATACTTACCTATCAATAATTTGTGACCCTCTACCCCCAGGAGACGAGGGGTGGAGAGCAACATTAGAATCTCAAAAGGAAACCCCCACCATGTTATACCTATTTGAAAAAATCATTAAAAATTAAAAAACCTTTGACGAAAACTGCAGGTCGCCGCCTATCATTGTCTCATTATAGTAGCTAGTTGAATTTCAAAATAGCGGAAAATTGGTATCTCAGTTGTTTACCGGCGAGTCAGGATGAAGCGTGGTTTTGGGAGGCTCCTTCTCGCAAGAAGAATAAACCTGGCAAAACAATCGCAAAATATTGAAGTATCTTCAAGATGACACCCCCCCCCCCCTTCCATCTGGAAACCAGGTTAGAGGCTGATCCGTTGGTTAACAATTCAATGTACTTTTTCAAATACAAGATACATTCATCATACATTTTCAATGCAATGAGCCTGAAAATAGTAAAATATTTTTAAGTTCTGATGCCAGAAATATTTTCTCCATGTCTGTATACCCTTGAAAACCAAGTCTCATCCTAATGCGCCCGTAAACAATAGAGGTTCCAACTTTCTGTCATCCTGTAATCTTGGAAATAAGGGAATATCATGCAATTCTGTTGTCAGATTTGTTCTTTTTATGCCAAGAAACCACCGGTCAGCATGTCTCATCCGAATTTATGGATGAGTAAAATTTTTAGAAGTAAATTAGTGACTACACTGACTTAATCCAGTCTTGCCCCCTTGGTCACTGATTGTTATCAGTGTTTGTGTCAGTTCTTTGTGCATGACCACTTTAGTGCATACACAGTAGGGTGTCCCAAAAAAAGTTCACCATGCATCACTTCCTGATGAATTTCTTTTGGTTGATGCTTTCGTAATTTGAGTTGAAATGTCGATTCAGCCATAGCTTTCACCAGAAAATTTCTTCTTTGATTGGACCTTTGATGATACATTGTCAAAACAGCTTTGGACTGATTAATAATAATGACACCATGAGTGTCATTCATTGATGAATCAGAGATCAAAGATCAATAAATATGAAGCTGCGAGAGCAGAAATCGTATCTGACCAAAGTGATTGTCTACATGAAAAACCCACATAAGACGGATCTGAGAAACTTCGTGTCACCGCAAGGAGGTTTTCACTCAGTAATTACACACAAAATTATTTGTGCAACTGGAGATATACCTTTGGTGAATTAGTACGGTTAAAAAAAGTCCTGACAACAGAAAGTAAGCAACAATATCTGTACTTAGCATACCTGTGTATTAGGATGTCCCAAAAAAAGTTCAACCCTCGAAAAGTTACGTTTTCTGGTTAGAAAAGTGTTACATTTGGTTAGAAAACACTTTTGGCCAAGTTTCAGATTTTTAGGTAAAGTTTAAGTGCTGTCGCATCGCCCCTTAGTGAAGTTGGCGATCCCAATAATTGAGGTTTTTGACGATTTGATGATTTTTTTTTTTTTTTAACAAAGCAGTCACGCTAGAGCCCCGAAAATTTGAGATAGTAGCCTCCTAACACACTACTTTTGATATAAATAAAACATTTGGGCTCGCAAGACAGGGAAGTATTTTTTATAAATACTTCCCTGTCTTTATATCTAGGTATCCCAGGTATGCTAAGTACAGATATTATTGCTTACCTTCTGTTGTCAGGACTTTTTTTTAACCGTACTAATTCACCAAAGGTATTTTTTTTTTTTTTTTTGTTTAAACGGAAGTGAAAATCTGCTTTTCTCCCGCACTGGATAGAGAGGGAACCAGATCCGTGGATCCAGCGCCCCCAAATCCGGCGGGCCCCGAGGGGGGGTTCCACCCCCACCCCCGAGTACCAGATGCCAATCGCGGCCCAGACCGAGTGGAACGTCCCGGGCACACCAAAGGTATACCTCCAGTTGCACAAATAATTTTGCGTGTAATTACTGAGTGAAAATCTCCTTGCGGTGACGCGAAGTTTCTCAGATCCGTCTTATGTGGGTTTTTCATGTAGACAATCACTTTGGTCAGATACGATTTCTACTCTCGCCGTTTCATATTTATTAATCTTTGATCTCTGATTCATCAATGAATGACACTCATGTTGTCATTATTATTAATCAGTCCAAAGCTGTTTTGACAATGAATCATCAAAGGTCTAATCAAAGAAGAAATTTTCTGGTGAAAGCTATGGCTGAATCGACATTTCAACTCAAATTTCAAAAGCATCAACCAAAACAAATTCATCAGGAAGTGATGCATGGTGAGTGATAATATTATGTTAATGCTCGCGCTCAAGAAATAAACGAGATAAGGAATGACAATTTTCTTGATTGGAGGCACAAATGAAAGAAGAATGATCACAGAAAAGAATTTCAGGGTTTTGACTTGTGAGATCTGACTTTCAGTATCAGAATGCACACAACAATTATCCAAAAGGCTGTTTCTCTATGTTGTAAAGTACAAAGGCTGTCCCAAGCTCATTTCATCAAAAATTGACCAAGATACAGTGTTTTTTCGGAGACGTGTTGGGTGGACCTCTCCAAGATTTTAGGACTTTTTTCAGGTAAAAAAACAAACAAACAAAGTTTAAACATTAAGCAAACGGTTGATAGTGCGTATTATATCAGTGTGTTGAATACTCCTGGAACCTATATTCGTAGAAAACGCCCATGTATGAAGGAAACGTGGATCCTTCACCAGGACGACGCTCGTCCACACACATCCATTCTCACGCGCCAATTTATGGAGTCAAAAGACATGCTCCCGCCCCCCCCCCCCCCCCCCACATTAGGGTGGAGCGTTTTTGGGCTTTTTTTCCTTTTGAAAATGGACGTAGCACAAAAATGGCGAAATGGTCTAAAAATAACGCCTGAATTTTCCTGAATTTTTTCGTCAACGTTTAGGCCTCCCGGATTGACGTTGACGTCAAAATTAGCGGAATATGCAGGTTTTTAGACTGTAACTTGGCAACAATGGCAAATAAGACAAAAATGCATAGAATCAAAGTTGTTGGAAAGTAAATTTCTAACAAATAACTTTTTTATCGTTTTTTCTCTTAGTGCAACCGTTTTAGTGTTTAATTCGAAAACCCGTATTTTCTCGGAAATTTGACACGAATTCTCATTCAATCCAGGAGAAATACGGGAGAAAGAGGGCTAACTCCGAACAAATTGCGTGAAAGACTTTTCCTACATGAATGTCATCATCGGGTTGGCCTGAATAACACGAAACATACAAAATATTTCCATGGCTCCACTGCAGAATACCCCTTAAAATGCCCAAAATTCAAAAAGGCGACTAAGTTTAGATTGTCAAGCATCAGGGTAATTTAAAATGTGCATCTCGTGTGGTGTGAGGTGTCATTACCATGTCATTTTAGTCGCAAATTTCAAACATAGTGTCAAAAAAAGCCCCTGGTCTAACGGGGTGCATCAAATCCAGGATGGCAGCCAACTTTGAACGGCAGGAGGGTATGTTTGTCCCATATTCCCTTAAATTCCCCCTGACAGTTTGTAATATAGTACCACTTCTTCGCGTGATAAGTTAAGTGAGGTATTAGTTCCTTATAGAATATCGACGGCAAAATTCCCAAACCAGGTATCTCGTTTGCAATATTTGAAAAGTCCAAGAATTCTGCAATGTCGCAAACCGAGATACATGCTTAAGTGGTTTCATCGTAATTTTGGTCGCAGATTTTAAGTATGACATGATGAATACCACCTGGTTAATGGGGCTATCCAAAACTAAAAAAAAACTGATAAGTTTGAAGGGTAGGAGAACTTAAGCAAGTTAAATAATGACGCAATGAGTGAAGTGAAGTATTATTCCCTGTGTAATTTTGGTAAAATTTGAAGTAAAAAATTAAGTGGATAATGAATGGTCAGACAGGGCGTCTCAAATCCTTGATGACTGCCTGTAAAAGGCAGTAGTGGTAACCGGAGGTGTAGGTATAATGCTGAAAGGAATTATCTAAACGGTGTTTGCGCTGCGTGCAACATAGTTCCTTTTAGCATTAATACGTCTTATTTCCAAATATGCTTTTATTACATCTTCGAGAGCAAGGTACCGATTTCTGTGTAAGTAATATCCGCATTTAAAATCCTTTCATTCCCCCCGAGAACCAAGAATCTTTTTGTTCGAAATGTGAAATAAGCAAATCAGGTCTTGTGAGAATCATGGCGAAATAAAAAAAAAAACAAAAAAAAACCAATCTCTAAAATCAAAATCTGACGACACCATTTTTCAAAAAATATCCTGAGGAACATCATCCGGTGGTATGAATCAATAATGTTTTCATTTTTTGATTATTTTTCTTTTAGTAATAGGTAACTTTGTTGTAAATATGGCTTATGGAGCAGTTTCTTTTCGAATTGTACAACTATTTGTAGTGTTGTTTTATTGGTTCCTCATATGGAGATAGTCACCATCCTCAATTTCAGCTCTAATTGAGGAGTAAAATTGATTGCGAACATGCAAGTAATAAAACTGCCAGATCACTTTCAAAGATTTTTTACTATCGCGTTTTTGAAATTTTCTGTTCCGTCCTTTAAATTTAGAAATCATATACCTACTAATCCTGTAATCGAGAGATCCTGCACGATTAGAGGGCATTTTTTGCTTTAAATCTAAAATTTACGACCAAAATTATCTACATTCACCAAAATCATTGCCTCATCTTGAACCCTAGTAACCCCCGGGTTCGGACTGGATTGTCAATTTTACGCCTCCTGACCAGGTGTCATTCGTCGGATCATAGATAAGGTCTTATGAAAAACAAATAAATTTTGAACCTCTCATCAAACTTCTATACCAATATTATCCAGAAATTTTGTTTCGATTTAAAATGTATTACATTAATCAAACTTTAAAAGTTACCCTCCTGCCGTTAAAAGTTGGTCGCCATCCTGGATTTGATGCATCCCGTTTGACTAGGGACTTGTTTTGACACTGTATTTGAAATTTACGACTAAAATGACATGGTAATGACACCTCACACCACACGAGATGCACATTTTAAATTACCTTGATGCTTGACAATCTAAACTTAGTCGCCTTTTTGAATTTTAGGCATTTTAAGGGGTATTCCGCGGTGGAGCCACGGAAAATATTTTGTATGTTTCGTGTTATTCAGGCCAACCCGATGATGACATTCATGTAGGAAAAGTCTTTCACGCAATTTGTTTGGAGTTAGCTTCCTTTCTCCCGTATTTCTCCTGGACTGAAAGAGAATTCGTGTCAAATTTCTGAGAAAATACGGGTTTTCGAATTATACACTATAATGGTTGCACTAAGAGAAACAACGATAAGAAAGTTATTTGTTGGAAATATGCATTTTTGTCGTATTTGCCATTGTTGCCAAGTTATAGTCGAAAAACCTGGATTTTCCGCTAATTTTGACGTCAACGTCAATCCGGGAGGCTTAAACGTTGACGAAAAAATTCAGGAAAATACAGGCGTTATTTTTAGCTCATTTCGCCTCTTTTGTGCTATGTCCATTTTCTGAAGGAAAAAAAAGCCCAAAAACGCTCCACCCAACCCTATAGCCCGGATCTTGCGCCTTGCAATTTCTGACTTATTCCAGAATTAAAAAACGCTTTTCGAGGTACCAGGTTCAATTCAGTTGCTGAAATTAAGGCCCCAGCTCAAGCTTTTTTTAGAACGCTTGCGTCTGTGCGTCAAAGCTGGAGAAAAGTACTTTGAAAAAGAAAGGAGAAGCTTAGAATTGTCAGATGAGGAGCCATAAAGTATGTAAACTTCATTGGAAATGCTTATTTTGTTTATTTCCTTTAATACACGCATCTAATGTTTAAACTTTGTTTGTTTTTTTTCCTGAAAAAAGTCCTAAAATCTTGGAGGGGTCTACCCAACACGTCTCCGAAAAAACGCTGTATCTTGGTCAATTTTTGACGAAATGAGCTTTACAAGGGCTCATTTTGTAGCTAATGAGTTGATCAAAGAACCCCAGTATATAAACAAATCATAGTATACAGGGTGTTAGAAAAGTCCCCTCCCCCCACCTAACTTTTTACCTCATTGAGATAGAGATTTGAAACTTGGAGGATATTCCTAGGTCAAAGGGAGCTACTTTTTGGCCCCCTAAAATTTTCGGGGGCTCCCCTTTGGGGGGTAACGGTCCCCCACTTTTTTTTTCAAATGAGAAGACCCCCTTTGTGATACCTCGTTCGAAAGAGCATAAAAAAAAAATTTTTCGCGCAAACCTGAAGTCATTATCTCAAGCCGTTTCAAAACGGCGGCCGGTTAAAGTTCAAATGGCCGAAAATTGGCATCTCGGCTATTTGCACATGGATTTGTTTGAAACTCGGTATCTGGGTGTATTTTCGCACGAGAAAAACGAATTTGACGTTAGATATTTAAAAAAAAAAAAAAAACCCTTATTTTTGAAAATGGCGGCCGGTTAAGGTCCAAAATGGCCGAATATTGACAAACTTGATTTTTTGCCCATGGATTCGCTTGAAACTTGATATCTGAGGGTATTTTTGGCACGAGAAAAACGAATTTGACGTTACAACTCAAGTTTGTCACTTTTTGGCCATTTTAGACCTTAACTGGCCGCCATTTTGAAAAATTAGGGTTTTTTTAAAAATCTAACGTCAAATTCTTTTTTCTCGTGCGTACATACCTCCAAAGGTTTCAGGAGTTTCAAACAAATCCATGTGCAAATAGCCGAGATGCCAATTTTCGGCCATTTGAACTTTAACCGGCCGCCATTTTGAAACGGCTTAAGATAATGACTTCGTGTTTGCGCGAAAAAATTTCTTTTTTATGCTCTTTCCAACGAGGTATCACAAAAGGGGTCTTCCCATTTGAAAAAAAATTGGGGTCCGTTACCCCCCAAAAAGGGGCCCCCAAAAATTTTAGGGGGGCCAAAAAGTAGCTCCCTTTGACCTAGGAACATCCTCCAAGTTTCAAATCTCTATCTCAATTAGGTAAAAAGTTAGATGGGGGGAGGGGACTTTTCTATCATCCTGTATAGTACCTGTATAATCTGTCAATAGTTAGGGTTGGTCTTCCGACCCACCCGTTAAACATTGTAATTATTTTAAGCTTACATAATTAGGATTAATACGTATGTGGTCTCCTATTGATTTAATAAAGAAAGAAAAAAAAAGAAAAAAAGAACCCCGCAAACCGCAACTTGCTAGCTTTCTTTGTTGGCTTCTACGGTGTCCCGATGCGAAACTTTTGGGACAGCCTATGTATGATGAAAAGAAATGTCAAATGCTTTGTTGAAGTCAAACATCGATCTAAATTTATGAAAATACTAGCACAAAAATGACTAGCAAAAAAGACGCGCAACGCGCAAAGCGCGTCCGTCACGGCCAGCCAAGGGGCTTCGCCCCCTGGACCCCTGATCACTCGCTACGCAAGTGACATTCGGCTCGCTCCGCGAGCCATTCTTCTCAGTGATTGGACATTTGATCACTAAGATGTATACATTTTGGAGACTCTGGAGGCAAAAATGATTTCGTCACAGAACCTTGTTGCCGGAGCGTGCCATCATTTGCACATGAATAGATGTGTGGAGATAAGGCGATGATATGAATCGATCATTTCTTCAAAAACGCATTTGACTGGGACGTCATCCCATCGGGTGGCGGAAAAAGACAATCCATGGATCTCCTTCCGCGATTTGACTTGCTGAAGTAGCAAAAGTTCAACTTTACCTCTTAAGAAGATAATCGGTGGCGAAGGGGTCTAAAAACTGCTCAACGATACTATAGTTCCAGTTCCGAAACGCAATGATTCCACTCGTGTTTTTTTCTTATACTTTCATCGCATATAAATTTCTCTGATGCAATGGTTTTGTTTTATTCTCTCTGATCGCATATTAGTAGGTAATCATATCCTCATTTCATTTCCTTTCCCTTTCCTTTTTCCCTTTCTGTAGCATCTGTATCCATTTACAATTATTATTTTAAAATAGCTTTCTCCTAGTATACAATTGATGCTTCGAACGGAATCAATTGTTTTAATGACATTTCCGGCTAAATCATGGGTTTTTCCAGGAAAGCAGCCTCTCGTCCCTCCCGGACTCTATTGTTGCCAGATAAGTTGCTTTTATAACACTTTTTCCAATTCCAATCCATGTAAAATATTCATATTTATCGCACAATCTGACAACCTCTCGAGTGCAATAGAAAAAGGTAGAATCGCTGAAAGTCTGAATCCTTCGAAGTTTATATTAGTGATACAGATTTCGAGTTGTTTTGGTCTTTTCTGTTACTAAAAATCAATCTTCGTTTGGTTACGACCCTGTTTCCAATGGCGGATGCTCAGTTGGTCGCCTGGTGAATATACAAAGGAGTACGCTGTCGAAAGTGTGCAGCATAACGTCACAACGGCGGGCAGGAAACTCGAAAAATCGCGGACTTTAACGCCTTTCTTCACCTAAAATGAGTTACTTTCGAATAAAATTGAGTGATCTAATGATTTTTGCCAAATTTTACTCTCAAATGAGTGGTTATGAGCTTATTTCCTCCAGGCGGCTAACGGCCCATTCTTCCAGGATTGACTTATGACATCTTTTTGTTCTTTTCCCCCTCTGATTTACAGTTACCAAACCCGGTACCAAGAGTTCAGCATCCAGATTGGCTTCATAAAAAGATTCTTGAAAAAAATGATACTCTGAAGCAACGGAAAATCAACGAATTGTTCACGTATCAAGCAAAACCTGTGGTGGAATCCATGCCTACATGCAGTCAAGTGGTATGTATTCCTAAGAAAATTTATATTTTTTTTATATTCGATCATCTCTGGAAGCACGAAGCATCTCCTAGATGCACTGAACAGTTCTGGATGAAAAAGGATCTACAGAAGTAGACAAAAAAAGAACCAATGAATAACTTGAGTCTAAAAATGCGTATCTTTGATTGTGACTTTGTAACTTTCTGCTCAAGTTCACATTTTTTACAAGAAGACTAACCAATAGTTTTTCTTGAATTTTTGTGTGAATATTTTTCACTCTTTAAAACATATTCACAGAAAATTTCAGGGAGATTTCTGGGGTTGGTTCTCTCTTGAAAAGATAAAACATTCGGAAATCTTGAAACATTACGATGAAGGTATGCATTTTTTCACTTTAGCTATCAATGTGTACAATTTTTTTTGTCAAATTCTATAATCTTCTTGTTGTTGTTTCTTTACTTTCATCAGGGACAAGTTCTATAGGACCCTAGACTCCCATAATAGCCAATGCAAAAAGCTGTGAGCAGTTACTAGTGCTGCAACCTTGCGCAAGATCCTCCCAACCAACTGTTATTATCAGCTGTTGGACTTCTCAAAAAATCTGTAGGATCTCATATATTTGCCAGGTATCGAATTTTTCAGCCTTGTCTCTGTTCAGCGGGCCTTCCTTGTTAAAGGGGGTTAAAAAAGGTAAAAAATGTACTTATTTTTCAAGAATTCAGCCGCCCTCTGGGTTATTTTTCAATTATCGGCGTAACCTTACATTTGGAGCGGGTGATGGATGGGTCGCGAATCGGCAGGGAGGCTCCTTTGAGTTTACAAGGATCCTACGCTAGATTGCACTATGAACGGCTTCTCACAACAGAACAGCAACCTATAGAACTCGTTCCTGCTATCATGAGGAAATGTTATTTTCCTTTTTGACCTGCTTTCCCAACTCCCCATCCCTTCCTTCTGCCTTCTAGCAGCAACAACCGCCTGTTACTTCCGGAACTCATTTGTGCATCTTTTGCCATTTTCAGCTGATGACGCTATCCTTTTTTTTATTTTTTTTAAATTTGTTCATCAAATTGTTTACCCCATTGAAACCTAATATCAACTATGGGTTTACTGAAAGGGTGTGGGATTACAGAATTGAGAAAAAGCAGAATCCTCGTACCTCATCATCGACCTATCACTTATAGGCCCCTAGACTACTACTACTATCTAATGATTTTACCAAAGATATCCAAGAGGCATCAGACCAAAAATGTTGATCTTTGCTCAGAGCTCTTGGGCAATAAGTTCATGTCTGAAAATTTCCAGCTGTAAGGGAGTTATTGTACATGCCAAGACATGTCCGTAGGTTGGAATTAACTAACACCTTAACTAGCTCAGGAGAGAAGCTATCTTTGCCTTGGAGACTTTTATTCCGAAGTGATTTGTACCTTACCTACAGCTTAGAGTTGGCCATTGAGAGACATTCATCTGCCTACTGGGCAGGCCACAAAGGAAGAGGTCAAGACCGAAATGGTGAGTTGATAAAGACTGCTCTAATGTGGAGGTCAACTGGTCGCAAGAAGGTACTGATTTGTGTCTGTGCTTCACAGCCTTATAAGCTGTGCATTACAGGTCTCTTTTGGACTAACCAATTAGTCATTGGAGAGTCTTTCCCTTGGCCAGTAATAGCGTTGGAAACCTAAGAAAAAAGAAACCTGTATTTTTTCAGATGCCCGAGGATGAACCTACCGTTCAAGATATTGAAGATGGTCCCAAACCAAGTAAAATTGTAGTGGACAAACAGATCACAGCGAAAGTCAACAAGAGGAAAAGAACTGAGTCACCTGTTCAAGACCCTCTTACATGGCAAGATGCTTTTGGACGTCCACCCTCGATTGGGACTTCCAGGGTAAGATTTTTATAAACGATTTAAGAAGACTTTTGGTTGTATATGGTTATAGAGCTAAATAGAGATATTTTTTTTATGTAAAATCAGGGAAAAATCACAATGAGCGCCTAAGCTGAGTTTGGAGCAATTTCCTCACCCTCAAATTTCTGCGGACAATGTTTTGGTTCCTGTTCCTAAAAGTATGCTCTGACAAAGACTGAATATTGGCCTTGGCAGTTGTAGAAACACCCAATGCAGATCTTGAGGTTGGTGCCGGTAGGTACTTGAGTCTCTGGTCCGAAGCCGTACGTTCACATTACACAGGCTGCCACCTGTTAGATCATGCTGAGGCTATGAATTGAGCACATTAAATTCCTCTTTGTCACGTCAAAGGTACCTTAAGCTTACTTAACAAAACAATGGTAGTCCTCTCATTCACCAAGCACAGTTCCCATGGGAATTACCACCAGAAAGACTGAAAATTTTGAGAGTTGCCTTTTGCGTACACCCAGGGAACAGCAACTTATGAGGGATGTAAACCTGTTCTCAAGAGTTTTTTTCTTAAAGGAAATCGGAGACTAAATTAGACTTGGCCTAAGACCCTGCAAAGGTGGTACAGGACATCAGAGGATAGTCAGAGAATTCCGATGCTTCAAAAACTATAAATTTATCTCATTCAGTTCACAGACCAGTTAAACTCGGGAGGGATTTGCCTGCAATTAATCTATTTCCACAGTTTCCAGTACGAGAATAACGATGTGCTCGGTAAAATTGCACAAAAAATTGTCGCCGCGGAATATAATGCTTCCTTTTTAGGGGTCCTTAAAAACAGGTTCCATTCTGTCGAATGGAACTGTCTGAACTGTTCCATTCGTTACCGCCATCAATCTTTGACACTACGCGTCATAGACGGGAAGATAGCGGCGGCAAAGCCAGCCTGCTTACTACCACCACGCTGCCGTTGCTGACATCTTGATTACTCGTTTGAGGTTGAGTGAGTTCTGTGTGAATGTTTCATATCCTACATAGATCTATATCGCATTTTGATTCAAAGTTTAAGAAATTAAGAACAATGGGCTAATATCACAAACAAATTAACCTACATAACCTCCAACTAACCAACAATAAGACACCGCCCAGTGTGGCCTCCTTATGGACGATGCGGACAAAAAACGTTACAATGATGAAAAAAAAGTTTTGGTCCATCGTCAGATCGATTCTGGAGTAATCTTTACCATAGAATCCAATTCTTAAGCCCAAAATTCTCTAGGACTGGAATTTGGGCCTCAGAAACAAGATGGCTGTCCAAAAAACCTCCAAATGATCCTCTCAAGAATGAAAAATTTGAATTTCACGGATCTAAGACTGTGAGGTATTAATTCATAGGTAATTTACCCCTAGGGTCCAATTCTCCGACCACAAAATCTTTACGATAGATGATTGCGCCTTACAAATAAGATGGCTGCTGCTGAATCTCAAAATGATCTTTTCAAGGATGAAAAATTTGAATTTTAGTGATAAAAGCCTCTGAGGTATCAATTCTTATGTAATTTCTGCTGCTGAGTCCGATTTTTAAGCTAAACATTTTCTGGCATTTTGGCATTTAAAACAAGAAAGCGGCCCAAAAACATCTCAAAATGACCTCAACAACAAAAAATATGAATTTGATGCATCTAGGCTTTAGAGGTAAGTATGAAATCTTGTGTAATTTTTCTGTAGAATCCAATTCTGAAGCCCAGAATTCCCTAGGACTGAAATTAAGGCTTTACAAGCAAGATGGCAGTCCAAATAACTTCCTCTACAAGGAAAAATTTGAATTTGATGTATGAGGTATATTATAATAAGCCACAAGATTTTAATTTGTATACTTTTTATGAAGAAAATTCAAGTTGGTTGGAAATTAACTAATTATTTATTTTATATCCGTCCGGGGATGAGTAAGAGAGAGAAAGAGAGAGCGACTTGATATCAATCATAAAAGGAGCAAAGTCACAGTTTTCTAAGTTCCTCTACAGATTTCTAAATAGATGCATACCTATGATTCGTTAAAGGAATAAAGTGCACACTGATTATCCTTGACTTGAATGAGGAACACTGCGAACCAACTGACGAGCACAACACTGTCTCCCGAAACAGTTATTCTTGGCCGAATAATTGCAGCCCATAGTAATTGTCTGAAATATGTATGTACCACGCAACTTGACGCCTGAGTATAGTCAGTAGCAGTAGTAGTTAGTTACATCCATTAATCAGATTTTAATGCCAAATTTGGCTGGCTGAACTGTATAGAACATGCTTTAGTTGATTAAACAAAAAATCGAAAATTCATTAATCAGTATGGTCTCATCCTGGAGGCACTTTCTTAACTACCGCGCTTAAGTATTCTGCATTTTTGACAATGATGATTGTACATGAGAAATTAAGCCAGAGGCACTTTCTCAACCACCGCGCTTAAGCACTCTGTGTTTTTGACAATAATGATTGTACATGAGAAATTATGCCATCGTAGAATATTGTATTACAGCACAAATGAATTTTAACATGATAGATACAGGTAAAAACTCTACAAAACCTTGTGTAAGAGCCTCTCACTCAGATCACCTAAGAGAATACATATAACTGGACTGATCATTCTTCGCATGATGATTGGAGAGCACAAGAATTAATGCTAGTTTCAAGAATGCTAAGGTTGGGCATTAAATCTTTCATCACCTAATGAGCTAATGAAGGGTCCCAAATGGAATTAAATGCAGGCTCTTGATTTGCTGAAATATAAAAGAGGAAATATATTTTCTATAGAGTATAATGAAAACGAAACTCACCTTGCAACTGTCCTCAGGACAAACCGAAGAGGGAAAGCGTTCAAGTGTAAATACTCAGTCACACACCCCATTTAGTAGTCATTATTTTTCATCCATTCTCAAAATGATTAGACACACCACTGATTCTCACATGAAAAACTCAAGGATGAAAGAGCACAGCCTTCCATGCACTTCGAACCCTAGAGAGTGATTGTGAACTGTATTGGGTGGTGAGCACCAAAATATGACTTGATTATGGCGCATACTATTCAATGTGACTACAAGTAGGAATAGATGAATTATCACTGCTGAATTTTTAAACAAAACTAAGGCACAAGATGTGATCATGACATTTGTTTAAAGACTTTTACAGCTGGTATGTAATTGAGCAATGTATCTTGCTTCCATGAGAGTTTTAGGTTACATTGTTATCATCCTGTACTATTTGACCATGGCGATTCACAACAGTCAATTGACACCAACCATGAAATTTTACTTGCTTAAAGCAGGAAAGTTGTGAAGGCAGACTTTACTTGAACAATAGAAAGGCCTCATTTCATTCAATTGTGGGAGGAAAACGCTTAGGACCTGTGAGATCAAGTCATTAAATTCAGAGAAAGCACTGAAAGTGAGAACGGTGAAAATCATACATTTTGCCTTGTTAAGGAGGAAATTGAAACTACGTCAGGAAGTTTTAGATACTTGATGTTAGAAGGTGTAAGTATTCATTACCATGGTTAAGAATGACCGATGAAATTCTCGAATCTCCAAGTACTTGTTGTAGCACCCAAGACACACATTTTTGATGCCAGCTGTTCCATGCTCCACTTCCAATCAACTGAACTGAATGAACCACACATTTCTCGCTTCTTTCGAAAAATCTGAACGAATTTACTTTAGAATATGCATAGGTAGGTATGATTTGAGTAAAAACGATTACATGCAGCATGCTACAGTCATAAGAAAGGCACAAGGTTTGTTTTGTTTTGATTCGAACGCTGACGAATGGAATTTGGGAATTTCCATATGGGAAATGATCCCAAATCATTTCCCATATGATTCCCACATGGGAAATCCCACACTGTGTTGCCGCTATCAGGAATTAATGCACTTGAGGTTGAAAACCGAACACTTAACTTTAAGTAATGAAGATAGTAGCACTGACATGGGGAAACCCTTTGGCACTGTCAAACAAGAACACCTGACGGAAAAGAAAATGTTATTATCTCAGGATATTTTCCGTATTTCTCGAGAAAAGTCCATCGGAAGCTGGCAACCTCCAATCAGCGCTATGTTAACTATGTAAAAGCATCGCTAAACCGGCAAAACACCCAAACTTTAACTTCAAATATCTCGGATATTCGCAAAAAGTCGCAAAATCTTTTTGGTAGGATTGAAGTTGGATATCTGAAGATTGAGAAAATGTTAACCACTCAGAGCATTTTGCGTTTCAAGCAAGAAATCTTCATTTGAAGTTGACGTTTTTCCTGTATACTTCTTATGGACCAGTGATTCTTGACTCATTTTACGCCCACTTTCTACCCAAATTTGAACTAGTTTTGGGCAAAAAAATTTGAAAATAAACTATCATCGTGAGTCAGAAATGTCATGAAGATGACAAACATCCAAAAAAATACTCAAATGTCGAGTTGTGAATTTTGGATTTTTGTCCACAGAGGGCCGCACTGTGCGCCGCCGTGAATTCTTCCACCGCGGATTCCGCCACCATATTGATCGGTGGCGCGTACTCCTAAAAGCTACGAGCGCGCAGTGCAAATTCAGTTTTAGGCCACCGTAAGTTTTGGCACTTTCGAGTCTACTTTTCTCCCGGTTGCAGTCATCAAAAAAATCAGAAAAAAACTGTTAGCTTCGCTCTTTCACCATCGAATGACCGAATAATAAAATATTAGACTCATTTGATCCCTCCCACAAAAGGAAACAGTGAAGGAGCCTCCTCCTCCCCCCCCCCCCCCCCCACGGTTCAAAGGTTTTAAATCGCAAGAAGTTAATGCTAGTGACTTTTGTCAAATGTTCAATATTTTGTCCAAGAGAGTTCCAGTGACACCAGTAGGTAAACCTCCCCTTCTTCCCTCTTTAAAAGGTGGGCAAACTCCTCCTTATGAGAGAGAAGTGATCAACTTTTACAACACGGGCACACTTGATAGAGATTGCTTGGGTGCGCTCATGTTAACCACAATTTTTTCCTTGATGGGTTTCAAAATCTGATTTTTCAATCAAATGGATGTCCTAGTTACATCTATTAGCATGAATATAGCAGGAATGTAGTAAAATGATTGTCTACCACTTGCCATTTTAAATCCTTAGTTGCATTGTTGTAAATGTTGATCACTTCTCTTTTACAAGGAGTAGTTTGTCCACCTTTCAAAGAGGGAGGAGGGAGAGGTTTCGCTGCAATTGTCTCCGGAACTTTCTTGGAAAAAACATTAAAGTTTTTACCAGAGTCATTAGAAGTAACTTTTAGTAATTTAGCACCTTTTGATCGTGAAGGCACTTCTACTCTTTTCTCTTTTAGAATGGACTTCATATGATAAATTCATTATTTTTGAAGCATCAGAATTCTCTGACTGTTCTCTAATGTTCTGAATCCTCTTTGCAGGACCTTAGGCAAAGTCTAATTTGGTCTCTAATTTTCCTTAGGAAAAACAACTATTAAGATCGGGCTTACATCCCTCATCAGTTGTTGTTCCCTTGCTGTACCCAGTAGACAATTCACCAAGGTTTTCAGTCTTCCTGGTGGTTATTTCCATTGGAACTCTTGCTCGTCTGTCTGTTTGTTTTGTCTCTTCCGAAAAAAAGGTGACTGCCAGTATTTATGCAGTATTGATATTACCTTTAGGTACAGAAGGTTGAGATACTGAGCCAGGACTCGGTTCCTCACTAGTTTTGTCTTCACTAGGAGTGTGTATGGGTACCTATCCTGAACTCAAAGGTACTGATGCAGAATGTACCATTTTGTGAAAGTAAATGAATTTACAGCAATGACAGAGGTCGCTGGCTCGATTATGATGAGAGTATCCAAATCAAGACTTGCTGGTTGAACTGCAAAAGGTATCCCAGGGTAAGGGCACTAGAATGCCCCTTCGCATGGATTTTGAATTTAATGATTTAAACCCTTTCAAGAGGTCCTAAAAACATAGTTATAGGCAATTATCATCTCCCTACCCCAATTACACCCCCCCCCCTCCAGCCCCGAATAATCCATTTTTCAAGGAATTTTGGGGTATTTTCACGTTTTATTTCATATCTCCCGCGTTTTTGGTCGAAAATTAACCAAAATTTCACCAAATGTACATCAGACCATTCAGATTTTTGGGTTAAAAAATCAAATTTATCAAACCATATTTAGACCCCTAAAAAAATTCGTAAAAATCGTAAGTTTTCAATTTTTTGAAATTTCATCAACACTAACATCTTTTTTTTGCCTTGTACGAAATTTACACAGTTGTTACCAAAAAAAATTCAAGCCTTCACACATGGTTCGTCACAATGGTTTTAATCAAATAAAAAAATTTACATTCACTGGCCAAATTTTGCAATTTCAAAAATCGGAAGTATGGCAACTGCGCATGCTTTTATCGAATTGGATCTAAAATTATCCACACAGTGTATAATGGTGTTTTCATGATTTTTGGTGATGATCGTAGCTCAAAATCTACATTGCCCTGTTAGCCGCGTCATTATCGAGTATGTAACTTGACAACACCGCATGAGGGGTTGCAATTCTTTAAGGGAGACTTTGAAACTTTTGAGGACACTCATTTACATGTCAAGGACTAACGTACATAAAATTTTAATTTAATTTGACCAGATGGCGGTGGGTTTTGGTGGTCACGAATTGGTTTTTGCCGCCATTCTACCCTTAAAGATAGAAAAAGTCGAAAATAAAAAAAAAGGCCCCACTGACGATTTTGCGGTTTTCAATTCCTCAATCAAAAGACCTTCCTTGACACTTTTATCAGAATAAATCGCGGGTGATCCTCAGAAAAATTATAATTTTTTTAAAACGAACCGTGCATGGTATGAAGATGGTTTTTAATGCAGGACTGTAATTCATATTGACACAGCAACTTTATTCATGTAATGTTAAATATTACGAGCAATCATAATTCTCCATTTTTTTCTGTAATTTAATCATTTTATTAACTGCATTTTAGAACCCTGATTTCAAACAAGAACACAACCGATGAGACTTTTTTTCGTAAACTCAAGAGGGATACCGGGAAGATAGAATAATTATTATTCTCAAATAATTCATGTGTTGAAAAAGTCTCCGGCGCTTGCTTATCAGCGTTCTTGTTTCTCAGTTGAATGAAAATGTAGTTAATAATTCTTCATTTTCTTCTGTAATTAAATCATTTTGCTGAAATGGCAATTTTGACCGTTTTAGTGAAAAAATCCCGGTTTTACACGTAAGACCAAGGACTTGATCAATCTAAAATCTTATCTAACAAGATGAGAGCATGCTTTTCAAGCATGCTTCTTGAAATAATGGAGTAAAAAATTAGTGATTTTGTCCGAGAATCTTGATAGCGTGCGAGTAAACCGTTGCCGAAATAACTATTTTGTCTGTTTTGGCGCAAAAAGAACATTTTTTCAGTGAGACGCACCATGTGTGAAGGCTTGAATTTTTTTTTGGTAACAACTGTGTATATTCCGTACAAGGCAAAAAAAAAATGTATGTGTTAATGAAATTTCATAAAATTGAAAACTTACGATTTTTACGAATTTTTTTAGAGGTCTAAATATAGTTTGATAAAGGACCCTGCACACCTCTTATGGGAAGCTGCATTATGACCGATTGCTAATTGACTTATGTCATTCGATTCTCCTCAAGATGCTGATCAAAAGTTATAATTGCGCCAACTTTCTAGGATGCACTATTTTTGCAAAAAATCAAAGAAAATATTCAATTATTCGGTGATAAAAAGCCAGAAAGATTCCTCATTTCAGTGCTCGATTGACAAGCGGCTGTGTGTCAACAAGGAAATCATAGGGACTCCCGCACCGAGCGGCAGTTTTATCTCGGATTCTGCATGCCGTTTTGCTCGACCGCGACCCTCCAAATCAGATTCTTGAGGAGCATAAGAACCGGGCAAGTGCGGGAGGGAGATAGCCCCTGAGTCGGCAGGTACAGATAAGGAGACGGACACGCGCTACTTTTTTTCCTTATTTACATCGGGCTTGTTCTCAAATGCTTTGTTCTTTTTTATTCATATTCGCCGAATAATTGAATCTTCTCTTTGATGTTTTGCGAAAACGGTGCATCATAGAAAGTTGGCGCAATTATAACTTTTGATCAGCATCTTGAGGAGAATCGAATGACATAAGTCAATTAGCAATCGGTCATGGTGCAGCTTCCCATAAGAGGTGTGCGGGGTCCTTTGACTTTTTAACCCAAAAATCTGAATGGTCTGATGTATATTTGGTGAAATTTTGGTGAATTTTCGACCAAAAACGCGGGAGATATGAAATAAAACGTGAAAATACCCCAAAATTCCTTGAAAAATGGATTATTCGGGGCTGGAGGGGGGGTGTAATTGGGGTAGGGAGATGATAATTGCCTATAACTATGTTTTTAGGACCTCTTGAAAGGGTTTAAATCATTAAATTCAAAATCCATGCGAAGGGGCATTCTAGTGCCCTTACCCTGGGATACCTTTTGCAGTTCAACCAGCAAGTCTTGATTTGGATACTCTCATCATAATCGAGCCAGCGACCTCTGTCATTGCTGTAAATTCATTTACTTTCACAAAATGGTACATTCTGCATCAGTACCTTTGAGTTCAGGATAGGTACCCATACACACTCCTAGTGAAGACAAAACTAGTGAGGAACCGAGTCCTGGCTCAGTATCTCATCCTTCTGTACCTAAAGGTAATATCAATACTGCATAAATACTGGCAGTCATTTTGGTGCCCTTACCCTGGGATACCCTTTCGTCCCTATTTCCTGATGAGAGCTGCAAAATCTGGAGTTGAGCCTAGGCCTCAACTTTGCTTGAACTCAAAATTGTACTTGAGTGGGAAACTTAATGGCAAGAGACAAAAGTAGGGCACCAAGCACTGCATTGAAGCAATTAACATCATCAAGTACACCAATAAGTTTCCAAGTGTGACGACACGCCTCCAAATTCCTATTGATTTTTAAAGATTATTTTATTTTTGGTTTCAGAAAGCATTTTTGAAATGGTTAAAGTACATGAAAAAGAAATGGGCCTGGCAAAGAGAAAATCGCCTAAAAGTGATAAACGTTTCTCATGCTCTGCATGATGATTTTGGCCAAGTTGAAGAAGTAGCACACAAAAGACGCAAGGGAGTGGCTCCTGGAGCTCTCAGTAATTTTTTAATGAAGACCCAAAGGACATTGCTTGACTCAGCCTGGCATATTTTACAGGTACATACCACTGCTCTGCTTACAATGATTTAGAGAATCTTAGCTGTGTTGTCCTTTGATATTCAATATATTTTTTGACTAACGGCTCCTAGAAAGTTATGAAGTCCAATCTGAAAGAATGTAACTTTTTTCTCAGGGAATGATTAGCATCAACCGTCCAAATATTATAATTGAACCCAGAGAAATGCTCATTAAATGTTGATTGGTGCTCTTCCATAATTTCCGATTAGTACAGTAATGTTAATAGCCCAGTCTTTACACATAGACAAAAGCAAGCAGTAAAGCCCAACTCTGTGTGCTGATTTGACGAGTGGAAAGTTTATCAGTGTCAATGTACTGCAATTATCAATTATGGAAGGAACCATAGGGGGATATTGTATTGATATACAGGGTGTACCAAAAGTCCGTCCCACCCCTGCTAACTTTTGAACGAATGAAACTAGGGATATGAAACTTTGGGAATGTTTCTATCTCAAAGGGGACCATCTTTTGGGAGGGTCAAAATTTTGGTCCCCCCTCAGGAGGGAGGCGGGGGACCCCCAACTTTTTTTTTCATATGGCAACCCCTATCTTGTGATACCTCATTCGAAAGAGCCTAAAAAACTAAGAATTTTGGCGAAACCACGTTATGATAGGTCAAAGGTCAAATTTGACCTATTTTCAAAAAATCATAACTCCAGTTCAAATTATCGAAAAGGAAAACACAAAACGGGAAAATTTATCAAATTGTGTCCGCTTTTAAGTAAAAATTGCAGAAATCACTTCGAACTAATTTTAAGGGGGGGTTCGGACCCCCAAACATGTCAATTAGAAGGTCATTCAATTTTCCAGCGAAATAAGCCAATTTCCCCTAGATTTGCCTCCACATTATCTCAGTAAGGTCAAAATCAGTTCAACATTACGTTGGCAAGTCCCCAAATTTCGGGAAAAGTTAGGAAAAAACGGAATTTAAGGTGATTAAATTAGATCGTTTAAATTTCGTTTTTTCCTAACTTTTCCCGAAATTTGGGGACTTGCCAACGTAATGTTGAACTGATTTTGACCTTACTGAGATAATGTGGAGGCAAATCTAGGGGAAATTGGCTTATTTCGCTGGAAAATTGAATGACCTTCTAATTGACATATTTGGGGGTCCGAACCCCCCCTTAAAATTAGTTCGAAGTGATTTCTGCAATTTTTACTTAAAAGCGGACACAATTTGATAAATTTTCCCGTTTTGTGTTTTCCTTTTCGATAATTTGAACTGGAGTTATGATTTTTTGAAAACAGGTCAAATTTGACCTTTGACCTATCATAACTCGGTCAAAAATTAAGATATTGATCTGCGGTTTGCGCCAAGATTCTTAGTTTTTTATACTCTTTTGAACGAGGTATCACAAGACAGGGGTTGCCATTTGAAGAGAAAAAGTTGGGGGTCCCCCACCCTCCTCCTGAGGGGGGACCAAAATTTTGACCCCCCCCCCCCCAAAAAAAAGAAGATGGTCCCCTTTGAGATAGGAACATTCCCAAAGTTTCATATCCCTAGCTCAATTCGTTCAAAAGTTAGCAGGGGTGGGACGGACTTTTGGTACACCCTGTAGGTAGCCATATTGTAAGAAATCGAGGATTGACATTCAAGGCAGAAAGGCATGTTAGCCTGGAAAAGGTGCAGTTGTTCTCAACTCTGAGTACTACCTACTATGGAGCTAAATGCTTTCAATACCGTAGTCAATGTTACCTTCAGCTGATTTCACTCTCATCTTTCCTTGACCATGTACACCTCAACCTCGTGTTTTACTCCAAATTATGATGCGACAGCCCTATCAAAAATTGAAAATTTGCTTCGGATTTCTTAATGATCATTAAAGTGATAAATTGTCTCACAACATCAAATTTATTGTGGTAGGTTGTTGTTCTCTTCACATTTAAAGTTGACATTTTCTCCGCGAAGGGGAAAATAAATTAATTTGAGCTCAGAAATCGCTACTCATGCCTCATGAACAGATAGTTCACCAACCAAAACTTCTTTAGATTACTTACAAATATCATGTAAAATTTCTCATTGATAATTGAACACAAATTTTAATGACAGCTGGGAAAGAATTTATGGATGGATTTCAGCTGATTGGAGAGAATATGGGGTAGAAATGTAATTCACCGCTCAATCCTTCTAATTATGATCTTTTCGTTCGGGTTTTGGTTTTTTGGGTCGAAGTAGGTCACACCAACCCTGATCAAAATCCACAGGAGTTTAGAATAAATCTAAACCTTTTTTTCCACGTGCTTATCAGTGGAAATGTCATTCTAGTGTAAATGCAGGGCAGTCAATGTGGCACAAGTCCAAACACAGTTGGTCTGAACAAGTTTAAATTTTTTGACGAGTCACAAGCAAAAACTCTTCAGGTTCTTGAAGTAGAGTGTCTACTGAGTCATTTAAGCCAAACAGAAAAAAATTTTGTCGAGCTCCTGGAAAATAAAGTCGATTTAAAGGTATTTTCAGGCTAAAATAGCCAAACTACCCCTATTATGCCCATATGTAATGCCCGTCGTATCATTTAACTACAAAAAACCCCAAAAAACTTTCAGATTCTAAGGGGTAAAGAATCCGGCCAAAGTCTTAAACTTGTTGAACCAAATTTTCTTATTACTCGTAAAAGAAAATTAAAAATTATACTTTACTGAAAATCGAATGTGGGCCCCTTCATAAACGAGTGATACAACATTCACTGCATGTGCGTATGTGAACCTCTTGTAGTTTTGTAGGAGCGGTTCGCTCTTTGCAACAAACGCTACATTCGTGAATGGAAAGTCCTTGAAGGAGCACATAACGTCCTTTTTCTTTCTTTAACTTTTGCATTTTTTATTCAGAATCTTCGTAAAATCAAAAAGAAAAGTATGGACTGATCTGAGCCTTATATGTGCTCTAAAACAATATGAAATATTTTATCGCACAAAGTCGAACTGTAGACCGAATGTAGGCCCCTTCATTTATGAGTGATGCAACAGTCATGACGTGTAAGTATGTGTAGCCCTTGCAGGAGCCCCCTTCCTCACCTATTTGCATTTTTATCTAAAGTACAAAAAAAAAAAATCGGTATGGATTGATCTGAGCCTTCTGTGCTCCAAAATAATATGAAATATTTTATCGCACAAAGTCCAATATTTTTCGATTCAGGTCCTACAAATGCTTTTAAAAGAGCATGAAAAAAAAATACTCAATCGGCTGGCGAAAGTCCAGTATTTTTCTTGAGAATAGTCTCCTCCTTCAATGAGTGATGCAATAATTGCGACATTTTTGTATGAAAAGCCCTTGCAGAAGCCTTTTTATTTGACTCAGCTAAATTTTGAAGAATCACTGACGTGTCCGCAAAAATGCTCTTACTGTAATCATTAGTATTTGTCCCCTCTGCATGCTGGAAGATTTCTTGCAGTGTATTTTTTGAGCGTATCAGTCTTCCTTTGCTTTCTCCCAAAACTTATTTATTGTATAATATTTTTAATCTCAACTTATGATGCTGCAGTTTAATCTGCATGTAAATGGTAGCTATTATAACATTGTATCATATACCACTGCATAATGAACTGATCGTCATGAAAAGGACTCCGGATTACCCAGATAATCATGGTTGAAAAGAGCGTTTTTATTTTTTATGCAGAGTAGAATAGGTAAGAGGGTTTTGACATGGATCCTCAGATATTTCTATGAAGCATTAATTTCAGTGACCTATCTTTTTTACGCATTTTTGCGGACACGTCAGTGATTCTTCAAAATTTAGCTGAGTCAAATAAAAAGGCTTCTGCAAGGGCTTTTCATACAAAAATGTCGCAATTATTGCATCACTCATTGAAGGAGGAGACTATTCTCAAGAAAAATACTGGACTTTCGCCAGCCGATTGAGTATTTTTTTTTTTTTCATGCTCTTTTAAAAGCATTTGTAGGACCTGGATCGAAAAATATTGGACTTTGTGCGATAAAATATTTCATATTATTTTGGAGCACAGAAGGCTCAGATCAATCCATACCGATTTTTTTTTTTTGTACTTTAGATAAAAATGCAAATAGGTGAGGAAGGGGGCTCCTGCAAGGGCTACACATACTTACACGTCATGACTGTTGCATCACTCATAAATGAAGGGGCCTACATTCGGTCTACAGTTCGACTTTGTGCGATAAAATATTTCATATTGTTTTAGAGCACATATAAGGCTCAGATCAGTCCATACTTTTCTTTTTGATTTTACGAAGATTCTGAAAAAAAAATGCAAAAGTTAAAGAAAGAAAAAGGACGTTATGTGCTCCTTCAAGGACTTTCCATTCACGAATGTAGCGTTTGTTGCAAAGAGCGAACCGCTCCTACAAAACTACAAGAGGTTCACATACGCACATGCAGTGAATGTTGTATCACTCGTTTATGAAGGGGCCCACATTCGATTTTCAGTAAAGTATAATTTTTAATTTTCTTTTACGAGTAATAAGAAAATTTGGTTCAACAAGTTTAAGACTTTGGCCGGATTCTTTACCCCTTAGAATCTGAAAGTTTTTTGGGGTTTTTTGTAGTTTTTATATCAGGTCGTTTTTGGAATAAAGTGAAGCTAATGAAACATTTGGCTGGAGACAGAGAAACTGAGAATAATTTTTTCAATGAGCAGAACTGGAACTCCTTGTTTGATCAACTAAACATTAATAGGGGGTGATTCAGTTTGCAATCAATAAAAGTTACCTGATGTTTTGGTGAGTTTAAACTTCTCTCATCGAAATAGGGTACATAATGTTTTAAAAACTGGTGGATTAGCAATTAATTGTCATAGTGTAGGCTACTTAGAATGAACTTCTTTTGCCACATAAATTATTCCTTACTCATAAAGTTTCAACATTAATTCTGCAATTTTTACTGCGTTTAACTCAACTGTTGGACATACTTACATTCAGCCACTAAAATTTTATATTAAATAACAGTGAGACCACTAAGTGGAAAGTCCATTCAAAGAGTTAAAATTAATTTTTTTTTTTTTTTGTTCACTCATTATAAAAAGTATTTCCTGTAAGAGGTATTTAACTTATCAATAAAAGTGTGCGTCAAGCCAAGCTCCATCGGCCACAAAAGTATTTTTTCTTTTAACAGAGTATAACGTCTAGGAATGTGACTTGAAACATGAAGATAAGAAAATTGTGCATATACCTATTATGCACTCCGTTGAACTTGAGCGATTCAGGTAATAATCAACTGAATTTCAACCTTAAGTTACAATGGCCTCAGTCAGAAAATTAATTGAAAAAGAGAAAAACTTGCTGCAAATACTACACTGTAAGCTTGATACAGTATACCCATATTGACGCTAGCGGAGAATATTTTGATTTATTTTGCTTAGAGTCGCTTTACCACATAATTTGTCGAATCGTATAACTGGCATGAAGTAAGCATTTAAATTTGAATGGAGTCTTTTGATTCATATAAGATAATGAATGCTCTCAGTTACCTGGTAGTTCAAGAATTCCTAGTAATTTTGTTGTCCACTGTCGGACTAAAAACACCACCCCCAAACTCTTCATCAGAGCATGTTCTGCAGTTGGTACCTAGGCGCAAACTTTTTGATCATAAACGCTACCGATTGGTCTAATCTTTTTTGGCTTTGATTCACCCGATTACATTTATTCCATTAAGAACTAGGTAGGCATGCGAACCATACATAGACCCAACGCTCAATTAATTTCAAAGTGCACTGTTTCACTGGAGTAATTATGCTAGAAACTCACTAGGTGAAGATGGAATACTTCTGTGACACAACAACTAACAACACCACAATATTTTCACATCAAGAGTGGCGGTAGCCACCCCCGGTCGAGGAAAATGACGACCTACTAAAGTCCCTATAGCAAAGGGGTGGCCGACACTCTTAGTCACACCTAACTCCCTTAATCTGAAAATTGATTAGATATAGAATGGAATTCAGAGCAAACGGCGGCACGGTTCCAACGATTCCAACGATCGTGGTGTCTTTGGACACAGCTAAGTTAGCCGGATGTCATTTAAGGGTTTATTATCTAACAGTCGGTAGCTGCACCACCAGTGTAAGTCCATAACATAACCTATCTATTTGATGTGTTTGCATCAAGTTTTCATGTGTTAAAATAGAGAAGGAATGGGCGCTACGTACTTACGATTGGTACGATTGGCCCAGCAATTTATGCAGCAATATAAATTCTTGATTTTATAGTAATCATCAAGCTGAGAAAATAGAAAGAGTACATACCTTTCATGAAAGACTTTCTTACACATTGACTGGCCACATGGTGTTTCTAACAACTTCTGACACAAAATCAAAGAGACTCGAAGAAAACCAAATTTAAGCTAATACTCATCGTCAAAGATCTCTGATTTAGGGACATAAAGTTGACTTAGTGATTGAATTATACCTTGCATCCCCGCATATCTCCATGATGTAAACAAGCAACGGTAAGAGGCGAAGCTTTCCAAGATTAGTCATGAAGAACACAAGATCTTAATGTCAATAACATACACTTAGGGAAAGCACAAGCACTCAAGAGCACGTAGGTTGAAAGCAAAATTTAAAGCGAATAAATTTTGGTCAGAGCATAATGACCGTGTTGCAAGTAGTAGGCGAAGGCTCATATTACAGTAATTTTTAGATCTTTTCTTGAGACTTTTAGGGTCCACTGAAAACAACTACATCTCTTCAAGTTATGGAAACTAGCATTTGTGACTTGAGGAAAACAATAATGTAATTAAAAACTGAGAGTAATGGGCTCTCCCTTCGATCCATCGGTGTGCATGGTAGGGAAATATTTGGATGCTGTTAGTCACGAGAATGCAAACTGTGGTGTAAATCCTGCTTCCTTTTGATAGTTTGGCACAACTTTGGTGTCCTTTTATCAACGTAATTTACCTGAATTTTGTAATCCGAAATACATTCATTGATGCTTGGGTCAGACCATTTACGTATACTAGGGGGCTACGCCCCCTGGCCGCTACGCGGCCCAACCCCCCGAAGGCGCTCCGCGCCATCAATGGGCCGCTTCGCGGCCCTATTTTTACCCTTCTATTAGTATTAGTTTTATTTTTCTCCTAAAAAAATTCGATATGAGGTATACTTAATAGAATGAAATAATTTTTGGTTTTGATGAATAAAGAAAAAAAAAATTTTGAAGTCAAAAGGACGCGTTTTGGAATGACTGCTTGATGAAATATTACAGTAAAACAACGAATAGTTTAAATCAGGTAATTATTAAGTATCTTTGGAGTCGGGGATCGAACCCACACCTTGGTCAATGTGGACACTTCCGACGTCGTAGACGACTCGGCCACCGCTCATCATGAGGTTGTCGGCGGAAATCTTGTGTAGATAAGTGTAGAGCTGATGCGCAGGCTACACACCTACTGCGCAACCTCCTCGACCACTGCGCATCCTCCCGCGCATAGCGGTAGCAGTCCCGGAGCACTCTGTAAATTCACTCACTTTTATAACGTGATTTTAAAAAAACCTGGGTCCTTTTTCCAAAATCTGATTAGAGCGGGCTCATCTAGAGCCTATTACCTGTCGATTTACGCAAAAATCATGGAAATCGGCCCAGTAGAATGCTCAAACGAACTATGACAAAACACATAAATTTACATTGTTTAAATGGGAGAATTCGCAACTTTACCACGTAATATAAAAAAACCTGGGCCATATTTTGAAAATCTGAAAAGAGTTGGCTTATCTAGAGACAATTGCCCGTCGATAGCCGCAAAAATCATGAAAATCGGCCCGGTAGAACGCTGGAACTAAGCGTCACCAGTTTCGCAAAATTAGGAGGTCTTGGAGCTTATAGTATAGATGGGTCAGACATGTACACCCGACACCGACTGATAACCTCACTTGACACTTCTGAACAATGACATCACTTGAACACTTGAAACTAATGAAATAGTGTACCGGGCTCTGGCAGAAGACGTGCAACGTAATAATATAAGTGTGTAAAAATATTCGTTAGCTTCTACAGAGAATTGAACTCTTATATTATATTAAATCATAAATCTGTTCTCAAGTAGTTAGAGTTGGAAGTTGGTATTGGTAACCAGGGAAATTTCGTTCCTGAGACTGGCTTAACTGAACGGAATCGACCAATGGCATTGAACCACTATACCGGATTTTTCTAAAATTCAAAACATTGTAGCTAAAATTTTGAAAGTTATTTGCCGATGCTGAATTATCCGAGCATTGAAACCCTATTAAATGTGGTTGAAATGAAATCCTCATATCTTCAAGCGGGTTCCTTTGTAGGTTTCATTAGAATCTGTGGCCGCGTAAGCAAGAAATCTGTTGTGAAAGGTGATCATGTCGGTTTCCCGCTACTGAACGGCCCATGTTACAAAAAATATTTGTCATTTTGGGCCTTTAAGTGCTTATAACTTTTTGAAAACTCAATGGATCTTGATGAAACTTTCCCACTTTGTAGGCCCAATTTAGGTGCGTCAGTAGACACCAAGATCGATGGAATCCGTGCCGTCGTTTGGGCTGCAGTCGAGTTCGAGTCGAATCAATTTTCAGAATAAGGGAGTTACGTGTGTCTATGGTTGGCTGCCACCTTTTTCGTTTGGAGGCTTTCCAGTGTTGTCGAGTTTAGACTTTGTCCGAAGGTGGCTACCGCCACCCATGAAAAAATTTTTCTTCCTGGATAAAATGCCCAAGTTTCTTAAACACGCATATTTTAAGCCTCCGAATACTTAAACTACCAATTTTAACCATATGGTGAATTTTGGTGGCCTAAAATGAGCCCTCTGAGCCAAAAATTGCATACATTTTCGAAAACTTCGGATTTTCATGTGGATTTTTTTTAAATGGTTGTTTTTTCTACAGTCGTCAATGAGTAATTCTGAAAGGCATTTCCGATTACATAATTGACATTTTGACTGTTCAGGTAAAGGGAAGGAGGGCATCAGGCTTTGCTTTGCCTTTCTCAGAGTTTCTAGAAACACTTGAAAATCCCCTATTACATTAAGAGATGGCAGTCTGTTGTATAGTAGACCCGGGCATTTGCAATAAAACATGTGGCGGTCTTTAGCATTACATATAAATGGACATGTTTATGTTGCAAATGCCTGGGTCTACTATACAACGGACGGAACTCGCGAAAAGCAAGGATCCGGTAGCGCGCGCAGTAAGATCAAGGTTTACATGCATCTCGTAGGGAGGAGGAGGGGGGTGGGCAGTAACTCCTGCTGCATATTTCATAATATCAGAAGCAGCAATTAATGAATTAAAAAGGGATATTTTGGACTTCCAATGTAATAGGGAATTTTCAAGCCTTTCTAGAAACTCTAAGAAAGGCAAAGCAAAGCCTGATGCCCTCCTCCCCTTTACCTGAACAGTCAAAATGTCAATTATGTAATCGGAAATGCCCTTCAGAATTACTCATTGACGACTGTAGAAAAAACAACCATTTAAAAAAAAATCCCCATGAAAATCCGAAGTTTTCGAAAATGTATGCAATTTTTGGCTCAGAGGGCTCATTTTAGGCCTCCAAAATTCACCATATGGTTAGAATTGGTAGTTTAAGTATTCGGAGGCTTAAAATATGCATATTTAAGAAACTTGGGCATTATATCCAGGAAGAAAAATTTTTTTGAATGATGTGACGGGCATTATATATGGGTAATTTAATATGGGTAATTAAATAGGTATTTTCGGGCTATTTTAGCCCGAAAATACCTTTAAATCGACTTTATTTTCCAGGAGCTCGACAGAATTTTTTTCTTTTTGGCTTAAATGACTCAGTAGACACTCTACTTCAAGAACCTGAAGAGTTTTTGCTTGTGACTCGTCAAAAAATTTAAACTAGTTCAGAACAACTGTGCAAATGGATGCAGACAAACCAACAAACGCATGATCAAGCAGTTCCCCACTGAGCTACAGCATCGCATGACCAATCTCTAACTGTGTATAAAAATATACTGGTGAGGTCTACCCTCTGTCTTAGTATAACCGCCCCCTTATTGTCCAAAGGGGCAAGGGCTTTGGGGCTTATTGCGCTTGGTGTCATTGTCTTTGAAGGCAAAGAATCTCTTACATTCCAACATTTTTATCAGTTAATAATAAACAATGTATGGATTACAATGAGAGGTAAGGAAGCAAGCGAGAGAGAGGGGGAGAGAGAGGGAGAAAGGGGGAGAGAGAGAGGGAGAGAGGGGGAGAGAGAGAGAGAGAGAGATACTGATTTGGACGTTGAAATGAGAAGATGTGCGGAATCTGAGATAAGACTGACCCTCAGCGGCAGACGCAACTGACCACTTTTAGATATACACCGCCCCACTTGCCGGCTTTACTAGGCAAATTATCCGAACTTCAATCGCGGATTGTGGGGAAATTGTGGCTTGTAGAGCAATGATGCCTGTATGACTTTTCATCAGCATCATTAGACAAGTACAGAGGAATAAAACAATTGAAAATCAATGTGGGGACGGAATTCCATGCGTTTGTGTGCAAGGTCCTTCATAAAATGTCCGTTTTTCTAGCACCCATTTAATAAATTCAGAGTGCCTTTGCCAAAAATTTTATGAATAGTGTTCTTTTGGAAATTATTCAACCTTTAATTCCATTAATCACTCGTTTTGTGCTAAGACCAATTCTTTTTCTTAATTATTTAAGAAAAAACATCGATATACCCGATTTGGTGGTCCAGCGTGTAGGGACATCTTGGATAATTTTTACTGGGTGCACTAAAAACCCCAATAAACAAATGTTACACATAAGACAATGTATATAATTTTTTTTACTTACTCCCTACCCCCCCTCCTTCCTTCTTTACCTGTTTATCAATAATGTCTAGCCTAAATGTAATGGTTTCAGTTGCAAGAAACTAATGAGCCAGGCGTTTTGAAAGTCCACATGGTCGTAAATGGTGAAATGCATCAGACAAAGCTGATAGTCCCTCGAATATTTTATGTCAACCAGCGCACTCCGAGAGATGAAACTCCAAATTGCTCCTTCAGGAAATGTCATAGAATCCTTCCCAGAGCACAACCTGTCTTCAATTTGTACCAGTACAGAGTGGACGAATCTAAATTTCAGAAACATTCACGGTATCAGTTCCATTTTTTTAAACCTTCAATTTTATGAGCCTGAAAGTTTAACTTTTTGGAATAACGTATCATATACTTCGAACGCACATCAAAAAATCAAGTTGGAGGTTGAAGTAAAGGATTTCCTGATACGTTTTTGGGCAATTTTGAAAAAGGTCATCGCAGCTCCTGGAAAAATAATCCTATTTTTGTGATTTTTTAGGGGCAAAATAGCAAAATTAGCTAAAGGGCGACACTTTAAATCCATCTTCCCTCACCCTTGCCTTGACTGATCCGAATTTTTAGTGTGTTATTACCTGCTGTGGGATGCAACTTTCCTGAAATTTTCATGCATGGAAAAAATATTTTGCCCCCCTGGCAGCGTTGCTGTGGTGCGAACTCCAAAATATAAAATTCGATGATAAGATGAAGGTTTTGAGGTAGGACTTACATTCAAAATCAAAAATTCCAATTGTAGGTTGTAGTAGGGTACTCCCTGACGGATTTTTGGCCGATTTCGATGTAGATTGTGGGAGCTTGTGGTCCAAAATATCTTGACGTGGGATCTGTGGGAGCTTGTGGATTATACGTCGGAGAACGTAGTCTTCACCAGTAGAAAATATGTGTATGAACCTTTTATTTTAAACAACTCACTTATCCCCTTTTGCCCAAATGACAAAATATCTTTGACTTACGCTTGACTCTAAATTAAGATACAAACAACATATCCTCAATAAAAGAAAGCAAATTGGAATCGAGGTACGCAAAATATTGTGGCTTTTCAGACGTCGCTCCAAATTAAAACTGCAAAACCAAATTCTCCTCTACAAAACAATGATAAGACCAATATGGTCTTATGCGTGTCAAATCTGTGCCTGCGCAGCAAAGTCAAATATAAAACAAATTACTCAAAACTTAACACTAAGGAAAATTTTAAATGCTCCGTGGTATCTCAGTAACGAAGCTATCCGTTCAGACCTAGGAATCGAGACAATCGAAGTCCACACTAGTAGACTGTATAAGAGGTACGAAGAGCGCCTATCATCCCAATCCGGAAGTTCTTGTACTCCTAGATTTAGCGGGGGATGTGCGCCGTCTAATGAGAAGGAAACCCGGAAGACTTAGTTACCCGAGACTTTCTTAAAATTTAACTTCCCTCTTTTGTGTATTGCCGATACCCGCCTTTGTCGGCGGCAATATTGGCCCGCATCTTAAGAACAAAGTCCCTATTAGCAGTAGGAGTCTTAAATCGTTATCACTAGCTAGCTTTTGCCACTTTTGCACTCTTTTTCTTGTCCGTTCTGTATTTTATTTATGTTTTTGTTTTTCATTTTCATTTTTATTCTTATTTATTTATTCGCTATTATTATCAATTGATAATGGTCCTAAACCTTCACTTTACTTTCCCTCATCAATTTTCCCACCAATTTTTGTACATTTTTTTATCTGCTTAGGTTTATTATTGTAATGCTGTCTGTTACATGATAAGTTCAAATTTTTAAAGACCCGTAAGGTCTGAAAATGTGTTGTAATCTACTTCGCATTAACCCATTCCCTTTATATGACGAGTCAGACTCGTCATGGCCGCGCCGGGCCAAACAAGAAATGATGAGTCCCACTCGTCATGCAACTTGGCTACGCGTATTGCCGTGTTTTGATGTTTTCACGATAGATAGCGCCTCGAAAGTTGACAGATGTTGTCACTAGAAGTAGTGTGACCAACCTGTACTGGTTTTGTACGGTAATTTCCCTGAATACCGGGAATTTTGAAGGTTTCAAAAAGTGAAAGTGAGGAATAACCTCAAAACTAAACCTAATTTTGCACGCAATTTTCTTGACTTCATTTTATTTTTATTCCATATTTAAGCGGTTTGGTTGTAAAAGTGCAATATCCAGGCAAATTTATTTATATAAACATCATACTTATTATAACCAATAAGAATTAGACCAAAAACTTGCTCCTAATTATCAGGAAAAGCAGAAAACTAAGATGAAACCAAATACAGCTTTTTACAGTGAAATTAAATAGTAAATCTGTGCGCGGGCATGCAAAATTAATCAATAAGGGAATGGGTTAATTACAAATAAATAAATATATGGGGTTAATTTGTCGGCCCTAAGCCCAGTTTGCTATTTAACCTCTCACAAACCACAAAAATGCGATTATGTTTTGAAAAGCTCCCACAATCTACTTCTAAATTGGCCAAAAATTCATCAGAGAGTACCTTACTACAACCTACAATTTGAATTTTTGTTTTTGAATGAAAGTCCTACCTCAAAACCTTCATTTTATCATCCAATTTTTATATTTTGGAGTTCGCACCTTGGAAACGCCGCCAGGGGGGCAAAATATCTTTTCCTTGCATGAAATTTTTAGGAAAGTTGCATCTTACAGCAGGTAACAACACACAAAAAATTCAGATCAGGCAAGGCAAGGATGAGCGAAGATGGATTTTAAATGTCGCCCTTTAGCTAATTTTGCTATTTTGCCCCTAGAAAATCACAGAAATGGGATTTATTTTTCCAGGAACTGTGGTAACCTTTTTCGAAATTGCCGAAAAACCCATCAGGAAGTCCCTTACTCCAATCTCCAACTTGAATTTTTGATGTGCATTTGAAGTTTACGATAAGTTACTTTAGGCGCTGTGTATAGTATGTCTGCAATATTCCCCCAGTCAAATTAGAAAATTTAAACAAAACAAGACTTGGCAGAGCTAGTTTTCTAATGAAGATTCAAAATCTAATTTTTCACCTCAACTTGGGTATAA
The DNA here is from genome assembly GCF_918797505.1 of Bemisia tabaci. Taxonomy (NCBI): domain Eukaryota; kingdom Metazoa; phylum Arthropoda; class Insecta; order Hemiptera; family Aleyrodidae; genus Bemisia; species Bemisia tabaci. The sequence goes on from NC_092793.1 coordinate 84,532,361, forward strand.
TTGCTTCTCTGAAAAATATGACTCCATGGACCAAGGTCCTTTCTCCTAGGAAAGTCGAACGTTCATGCCCGGAGCTGCGATGACCCATTTCGAATTTTCCCTAAAACCCATTAGGAGGTCCCCTCTTCCAACCTAAAACTTGAATTATTGATATACATTTCAAGTTTATGATAAGTTACCTAAGGGGCATTGTGTTTAGAGATTCTTGTAGGCCGCTGTTAGTTGGTCTATCACTTACCTCCTGAATGATGAAGTTTCCAACGAGAGTGAATGAGAATAACCTTCATCTTGCAAAAACAAATCTACATTCTTTGTAAATAATTTTTTCGCTTCTATTCCTTTAGTTGGTCTATCACTTACCTCCTGAATGATGAAGTTTCCAACGAGAGTGAATGAGAATAACCTTCATCTTGCAAAAACAAATCTACATTCTTTGTAAATAATTTTTTCGCTTCTATTCCTTTAGTTGGTCTATCACTTACCTCCTGAATGATGAAGTTTCCAACGAGAGTGAATGAGAATAACCTTCATCTTGCGAAAACAAATCTACATTCTTTGTAAATAATTTTTTCGCTTCTATTCCTTTTATTTCTCAAAATTCATTTAAAGTGGCAGATAGATGAACAAAGGGGGAAAAAAGGAAAAGAAACATCATTAACAACAAAAACGTTTTCAAAATTTTTGTAGCTTACTAACTAATATTTTCATTTTTCAGACAACTAATGAAAGATTTATGTAATGTGAACATTGAAGGAATATACGAGACTCAAATCACTCCAATTTTGCGGGTTATTATTGAGCTGGGCAGTGTTTGCAGCGTCGATCGAAATTTTGCTAAACACCTCGTTGTTGCTGGCAAGTCGAATTTGTCAACATTTTCACTGGAACATTTAGTTGCTTGTCCCACAGTCAATTATTTGCCCTCTGTAAGCATTTATACATAGTTCTCCATTTTGCTTTATCCATTATTATTTTTACTGATGGACGTCTGATGCCATGCTCAGCATTGATTCTTTGGACTACAGTCTTGGGTTCCCAACAATTGGCTGTCCTTGTTGCACTCATGGCGTTTCTATGTAAGAAAGGACTATCAAATTTCAAACCAAATTTTCGACCTTTTTAACGCCCAGAACAACAAAAATTTTGCCAGAAATCGATTTTAGAGCATGTATGTAGGAGGGCCGACTTTTTAAACGCCTCAACTCACCCAATTGCACCTGAGTTGTCACAGTCAAAATCAAGTCCAAAACCATCAGTCTGCCTCTCTCTACGGCTGTTCATCTGTTTACAGAGTCGTTATTAGTGATTTCTAGAGAAAGGTGAAAATTAATTCAATAACACACTTTTTTAACCCCCTGTTCAGAAGCAGATTTTTTAGGCGGCTCAATAGAGTTCAATCAACTAGGACCAAAGGTATCATAGTCCAGGTACTTTTTCACTCGCAGTTTAAGGGAGCTGTTGGTATGAAATCATGATTCAGCGGCTCCCTCCTCGTTATTTATGTGTTTCTTTAGTCAGAATTTTGTCAAGTGTAAATCTACCAACATTTTGTGTTTCTCAAGTCCATTGCTTAACTGGGTTCTCACGATAAAGTGGATTAACTGTTTTAAACTAGTCTCTTGCAGCAGAAGTAATCGCATTTCTCTTGTTGGACCATCAATGAAAAAGAAAAGGCATTTTACAGTTTTTTTACGAAGTCTTCCGAAGATCTTCTTATATAAGGTGCGTTTCTTCTCATAACTGATTTTGGATCTCATAGAAGTGGTCCCTCCTTTTATTTGGGCATCCTGTTATGAGAAGATACACCTGTTAAATTAACATTGATATGTCTTCTTTTCTTATCCTAAGAAATATGAGCCACTTCATCACCGCTTTGAGATCTATCATTTGACCCCTGTGCTTCCCATCTACCAGGAAGGGTGTTCCCTGCTATTCTGGGTTCCCATTAAAATGCTTTTGAGTGGAAAAGCACTTGACCACCTCTGCTTCCCTTTCCAATGTCCCAACCCCCTTTCTCAAGACTAATTCGACTGTCTGCAAATGAAGTTTACTTTTTCATTTCTAGTTTTGCAGTTTCAAAATCTTCTCTTTGACTAATGGATTAGTTGCGCTGGTTACAGAGTGGTGTTTTGATGCTTAATCCTTGTAGATTAACTATAAATAATAAGATCTGATCTAACCGCAACTCTGTATATTCAATATTAACAGAGATATCGCACTTTGAAAAGTCAGGTTTTTGATGTCATCTACTGCAGTGATGACACTCTTGGTTTCTTTTTCTTTTGTTCGATCAGTGATGCTGAGGATGCAACATGGCGCATCACAAAACTTCAATATAAACAAACTGAGGTGAACTGACTGACCATCCTCTTCGCGGCGAGTGCTTTATCTCCTGATAAGAAGATCTTCGAAGTTTGAATCTGTATGTTTCTTGAGTTAGTTCATGTTTAACGTCGTTACAGTTTCGCATTGCACCCTCTCCATCCCTGATTGAACAAAAGAGGAAGAAACCAAGGGTGTCACTACCGTAGTAGGTAACATCGAAAACCCGACTTTTCCAAACGCGATATCTCAGTTAATATTGAACATAGGAAGCTCCTGTTTTTAGCTAATCTACAATAATCGAGCATAAAAACACGCTTCTGTGACCAATGTAATTACATGTAAATCAAGTGGGTTGGATTAATGGTTTCTTTTTTTTTTGCCTGATTCAGATTATTTCAAGGAACACTGATATTATTATTTGACCTGCTGCTTTCTCCTGTTGGCTTGTTCAGATTTAGTCTACTACGCCTCATGAGTCCCTATAGGTGTTGAGCTGGTATCCAGGGTGCTGTAAAGATTTATTTTCACAAACTTATTCAAGGTTGCCACAGTCAGGGAATACTTGGAATACCGGGAAATGTCAGGGAATTTTAAAAAGTCAGGGAAAACCTGGAAATGTCAGGAAAAATTGTTAATTCATCTTCCTAGCCCTGTAGAATGGCCTTGAAGTTTAGAACAACAAAGGACCCCGCACACCTCTTATGGGATGCTGCACCATGACCGAATGCTAATATATTTATGTCATTCGATTCTTCTGAAGATGCTGATCAAAAGTTATAATTGCGCCAACTTTCTACGACGCACCGTTTTCGCAGAAAAACCGCCGAGAAGATTCTATTATTCGGCGATAAAAAGCCAGAAAGATTCCTCATTTCAGTACTCGATTGGCAAGCGGCTGTGTGTCAACAAGGAAATCATGGGAACTCCCGCACCGAGCGGCAGTCTTATCTCGGATTTCGCACGCCGTTTTGCTCGACCATCCAAATCAGATTCTTGAGGAGCATTAGAACAGGAAAGTCGGAACGTCAACCGGACAAGAGCGGGAGGGAGATAGCCCCAGAGTCGGCAGGTACAGATAAGAAGATAGATACGCGCTACGTTTTTTCCTTATTTACATCGGGCCTGTTCTCAAATGCTTTGTTCGTTTTTATTCATTGTCGCCGAATAATTGAATCTTCTCGGCGGTTTTTTTGCAAAATCGGTGCATCGTAGAAAATTGGCGCAATTATAACTTTTGATCATCATCTTGAGGAGAATCGAATGACATAAATAAATTTGCATTCGGTCATGGTGCAGCTTCCCATAAGAGATGTGCGGGGTCCTTTTGCCTGAAAACTATTTCAAATTATGTATTTTTGGCCAAAAAGCATATCTCCAATTGTCAGGGAATTTTATTCAAATTTGTTAGGGAAATGTCAGGGAATTTCATTTTTTAAAGTTTGTGGCAACCCTGTTCTTTTGCTTTCAAATTTCTCAATTATCATTAATTTGTTTCTTTAGTGCAAGCTTCTAGGTGAATAAGTGCTAGGTGAATCTTTTTATTTCGAAAATTTGGTCCTCATAACCTCCTTAAATTCAAATTTTATTTTTTATTTCAGAATTACTACTCTCGTTTGAACCAGATTTATCTCTACTATCATAAAGCCCCAACCGGATCAAAAGCAATGATTGGCCTCTTTTTATCACCAAAAAAAAAAGCTGAAATATATGTTCTGGATGGATCACAAAACAACCGCATGCCGAATCTCACTAATTTGTACTCTGCAGAAAGAAGAGCTAGGTAAAAACTACATCAACATAGCTTAACTTTTAATCCATATATCTCAGTTACAGTACTTCCAATTCCCATGAATTGTTATTTTTTAAGTAAAAACAATCAAACATTGGTCAAAATTTTTACATGATCCCTTTGGAAAATGAAGTATGTGCAGAAAAGGTCTAACTATTGAAACAGGAAGACGACTGACCAGGCCAATATGAGGTACCGCGAGGTACCTCACCTACAGAGGGTTAGTCTGTGAGGAGGCGTAACAAAAAGATATGAAACCAGCTAGTGACGGCAAAGAAATAACGGTTTATTCAGCAACGAAAGACACAGTGAAAAGGCACAGATCTACAACAAGAGAGGTAAAGAGAGTGATATAGAAAGAAAACTCGAAACAGTCAAGGATGGAAAACTGTGTAGGAACCTAGTATGTTTTAAGCCCTAAGATCGCCTGCGCTCCCTCACCGACTGCAGGCTGCAAGTTTTTTCGTTTCCATACCTTAGATTATTTTCAAAGAAAATCATCCATTGACGAACAGTAAACAGTTACTTCATGAATTTTACTGAACAAGCCTCAGGTGATGAAAGTTCGTAGAGCTTATGAATGGTGGATGAGATGACAAGAAATTGGGCAAGGAATAATTTTTATTGTCATTGTTAATCTGTTTAAATGAGTTTTACAAGTCTTGTTTTACAATCTTTTAACTTAATGGCAATCCTCTTAGTAGCAACATTTTTTCATAGTTGGTGTGGGTAAATACCATCATAGTGATAGAACTTTTCCATTGGCTCATCAATTTTATTTGCAAAAGTAATTACTTTTTTACTTTGGAAACCTTTTGGTTCGATTTTGTTCAGGCTATATAGCCTCTTCTACAAAGTTTTTCATCTTTCATCAGTGTTGATTTACTTAATATTTTTAGATATGTTTGAAACCATTGATTTTTTTATTTGTTGCTCTTTATATGCTTTTATCAGAGTATCAAAAGGAAGTCCCGAAGAATTGTTACCCGCAAAGGATGTTTCATTTGAAGTTCACATTGAGACGCAACCTCTACGTGCATACCGTGCAATTGGTCGTGCTTTAAGAGCATATAAAGATGAAGTGAAAGGACCTACTGTATTGGTTGTTCAGTCACTAGTTGGTACGTCAGTTGTTCCATTATTTTATTGAAATAGATTTTGATTCCTAGGTAAGAGACTAATGCGGAGCCCTCCGTTTTTTTTACTGTTTACCTTTATTACTCGTTATCACTTGTTAATTGAACAGACAAGGACAAAATGACACGGGTCAGTAATCCTAATGATGAAAACCATGATGAAAAATTGAACTGAAATTTCTAAACTAGAGGTGAACAATATTAAAATCTGATAGTGACAGGTAGAATACCTGGATAGAGAGAGTATGGACCTATCCGTAATTTTGGAGGTTAGGCTTGATGAGTCTATGGAACTCATAGGACCCAAAAAGACAGCCAACTTTTGAACTCAAATTATCCTAAATTACTTATTATACTGCGGGTTTATACCTGAAGCCCTGCTCAACAATGAGCTTTCCAAAAACAAAGTGATCAGTGTGTCTCTGAAGCGGTTGGTGCTTGTTGAGGGTGCTGCATTTATGTCATTAATTTTGACTTTCTGCCATTAAAAACACTGGGTAAACTCCATTAAAACTAGTTCTAGTTCCAGTATAAACTGCCTGTGTTAATACTGCACAGCTGCGTTCGATACACATTAGTGTTACTTAAGTAAAGTTGTGTGAAAATTGCCGCAATTTTTGTTTTAAAATATTGGGCACCCAGAACATGCATCAACCACCTCACAAAAGCATTGGTTGGTTTGTTTTCAAGGTGCCTTGAGCAAGTCTTCAGTTGGAACGATTTTTATTATTACCTGTCATTTCAAACATTATAAATGCACATGCATTAAGTAAAGTCGTGTGAAAATTGCCGCAATTTTTGTTTTCAAATATTGAACACCCAGAACATGCATCAACCACCTCCCAAAAGCACCAGTCGGTTTGTTTTCAAGGTGCCTGGAGCAAGTCTTCAGTTGGAATGATTTTTATTATTACCTGTCATTTCAAAAATTATAAATGCACATGCGAGGCTTTGTTTTTTGCGAGCATTGCTTCTGTTTTGCGGAAAGGTGCTCTTTTACCAACATTGTTGGTCATCTTGGTTTAACATTTGAATGTGAAAGTTGGCAGCTACATTTTTCTTGTGTTTTTTTCGTGGGAAGATTGGCTGCCCTCTTGAGCTCCAAGAGCTGCGTGTTTTCACATGTCCCATACTCTTCCTATCAAGGTATGCTAGATGGAGCTAGGATAGCTTCAGGTCAAAAGTTCATAGTAGTTGAAAGTTTTTTTTCTTTCTTTCAGCCATCAAACTCACCTAATCAAGGGAAATAATTTCTTATAAACTATCTTATTTTCGAATTTACTGATTGCTAAGGTTAATTTTGCTAGATAGTATTTTGTATCCTGAACAGGTATCCTTTTATCGTAATAATATAGGATCTGTGGAATCTGGAAAAGTCCCTGGAAGTACTTAAATTTCATCTTTATTTTTCAAGGTCCCTTACTATCCTTAATCTTCAGGAAGTTGCCCAAATGTATTTGAAAAGTCCTTGAATTTTGATTTTTCGAAGCTGCCTCTCCGGGCAGTTCCTTTCTTTTGCTTTTTAAATTTTTTGCTTCTCTGAATAAATCAAAGTTTTGAAGAGAGATCGTCTCTTCAAGTATCAACAGTTTCACAACTGACCTTCATTTGTCAAATCTTTTCATCAGAAATATCCTTATGCACACCTCATTGATGTTGGATTTGAGAAATCTTTTTTTCATGCGTCTAGATTCGACTATTTCCTTCCTTTGGAATTTCTTTGAAACATTAGAGATTTTGGGGAAACCTGTCTTCAATAATTTAAAATCCTACATCTTTTATCTGATGCTGGTTTTAACTAATTGTAAGTCTTGCAAACTAGATCTACATCTTGTCCTCACAATTTGTGTATTCAGGTAAGACAAAATCCTTTTTTCTCTCCTCGATTTGTCAAGATGATTTAATTTTACTTCTTCATGCAATCATGTCAATGTTGTGTCCTTTATGGTGCTTTTAAAGCATTGTTCAAATTAGTGGAAAATGAAGGTGTACCTGAGGGAAATATCTATGTCTTATGCAGGTAAAGTCTTTAAAAATCTGTTGAGAATCCTTGAAAGTACTTGAATTTATGCTTTGGAATTACTGGAAGTGTCCTTGAATGTCCTCGATTTTCATTTTTCATATCTGTCTTGAACCATGTAATAGTATGTAATTTTTTTGTAGAATGAATAACTTTTAAACCCAACAGCATCTGACTCAATGTTTCTGTTCCCTCAATAATCAAAGAGAAATGAAGAAACCTCTCAGCCTCAAACTGAGCATAAAGGACTTTATTAAAGAACGTACAGGGTGTTTCAAACCACCCGCACCAGGCTTTTTTCTCGGTTGGTTTAGGTCGTAGGAAGTCGGAGACCGCGGGGTTGAATAGGGAATTGACCCCAAGGAATCCGTATTTTGTAGTCCCGAAACCCCAACACCTCCCCTTGGGGGGTAAAGGGGGGGTCACGATGCTAAAAGTCACGGTTCCCGACCAAATTGCGGATCGATCGCGTCAGAATTGAAAAGCACGGAAAATTTCACGTGGAATTGACCCCTAAAAATCCAAAATCGGACCATCCAAGGCCCAAAAATGATCCCCTAAAGAGAGGGACAGTACCTCCCTCCATAATTTCTCTTTGGTCCCAAAATTGACGTAAATTCTCCAGAAAAAGACGGTTTCCCAGGTAATCGACCTCGAAAAATCCAAATTTCATGGTCCCGAAGCTCCTCTAGCCCCCCTTGGGGAGTAAACGGGGGGGGGGGGCCAATTTTAAAAATCGGGGCTCCTTTCCGAATCGCAAATTGATTGCATCCAAATTGAGGAACAGAACAAAGAGCCTCCCAAAAAGTGGCCCCTTTTTTGAAACTCGGGGATTTCATTCGTATGTGGCTTAAATGAAACCTTATGGTGAGACAAGCCTCCAGTAAAAATTTTAGCTTGAGTATACGTCTAGTTTCCGAGATACAGCATTGCAAAGTTTGCATATTTAAGCTTTAAAAATTCGCATATTTTCAAGTGTCTTATTTTCGAAAACACCTCCATCGGACATTTTATGATATTTTGTGACATTTTACCAACAGTCAGTCTTATTATTGAATGCATATACCCATTGATACAATAATACTGCTAATTCTCTTGATACAACGTTGCAAAGTTGACACCAAAGACCTATAAAAATTGCTCATTTTGGTTAGTTTTTTATTAAAAGACGAACTTACTGATCACCAAAATATATGTTTATGGGGTTTAGGTGTAATTTTATAATAAGATACGTCTTCCATATAGGCCTTACTGCGAGCGTAAGCACAGATTCAATGATACAGTGTTGCAAAGTTTATATATTTCAGCTTTAAAAATGTTTATTTTTTGAAGTTCCGCGTTTAAAGAGAGATTTTCGTGTATCTTGTTTCCGAATTTCAGGAGTAAAATCTACCCACGTGTCATTTGTAGATGTATGTTCAAACAAACAGGGATACTTTGATTGGTGGTGGTACAGCGTTGCCAATCTAATAACGTTAAACTCTTGAAATTATTTTTTATGCTAGTTAAAGATGACGTCTATGAATGTAATACCTGATATCAAGGCAAAATATCGAGGGTTGATGTCAGTTCCAAGTGACAATTGGTATTGGCAAAAATACTATGATCAAGTTTATTAATACTTCTTTTAAAACGATAAATAAATGAGAAATTAAAATAAGGAATCCTCTAAGAATTTATAATTGATTTTTGTATTTTATGACTTTGCTTTACTTTTTTAATTTTTATTTTATTTTTTTACATTTTTAATGTTTTTACATTTTTTTAATGACAACTGTAATTTTTTTTATTATTTTTTTTCATGTTTTTTTTTCATTTTTTATTTTTATTTTTTTTGCATAAATTTATCACAAATCGGCACAAGTTCTGCCTGCAAATCTATAGACAATGTCTTGACACTCTTGACACTGTCGCTAATCTCAAACTTTAACATTAAGAAAAAAAAATAAAAAAATAAAAATAAATGATTAAATGAACACTAAAGGAACAAGAAAGGATGCAACGGATGAACGGATTATGTTTTCAAGGCGTAATAAATGTATTCTCTAGATCAAGATTAATTTATACTTAAAAAAACTCCACATATTCCGTATTCTATGTTTATTTTTTAATTTTTCTTAACAAAAGGTCGAATTGGCAACTATGGCGAGGCAAAATTTGTTGGATTTTGGAAAGAAACGCTGATGCTGAGCATTCCATTAAGCATGACAAAGTCTCTTGAATTTGATTTTGAAATCAGATTATTATTTTTGGAGGTATCCTAATTTTAAGATTATTTTATGTATAAATGTTGAAGGAAAACAAGAAAAATAGGCAACAGTGTAGTTTTTTATACCAATTGTCATCTAGTTCTAACTAGAATCCTAACATTTTGCTACATAATACCGAGACATGTTTGATCGAAGTTTTTTTTAATAAAAAAAACAATAGAAAAAGCATGTTTAGAGGTATAAGATGTAAACTTTGCAACGCTGTGTTACTTGAAATTATTGTAGCCTTACACCAATGCACTATGCATCCACGAGTACCACTAGGGGTTAATTTCGTGCCACAAAACACAATTGGACATTCACTAAAATTGGTTTTTAAATAAGAAATTCAAAAATATGAGTATTTTTAAAGCTCAGAAACGTAAACATTGCAACGTTGCACTACCTAAACAGGGGTCATAAATAAGCTGAAACTTTTACTGGAGACTTGCTTTATCATTATGCTTCATTTACGCTTTGTTCAGTATAGTAAAGTTCACTCTGATGTTGGTTTTAGGAAGATAATATTTGAAAATATGAAGGTTTTTAAAGCTTAAATATGCAAACTTTGCAACGCTGTATCTCCGAAACCAGACGTATACTCAAGCTAAAATTTTTACTGGAGTCTTAAGTCATCATAAGGTTTCGTTTAGGCCACATTTGAATGAAATCCCCGAGTTTCATGAAAGGGGCCAAAAAAGGCCCATTTTTTGGGAGGCTCTTTACATCTTAAGTGACTCCTAAGAGTTCTAATAGACCCCCTGAACGGCAGAAAGTAACTCCCTGAGTAGAGGGGCTTCGCCCTCGCCTAAAATTTCTCAAGATTCCTCAATGGTCGCAAAATTGACGTCGATTCTCCAGAAAAAGACGGTCTCCCATGTAATCGACCCCGAGGAGCTCAGGGAACATGAAATTTAGAGTCCTCGGGGTCGATAACATGGGAAACTGTCTTTTTCTGGAGAATCGAAGTCAATTTTGCGACCAAAGAGGAATCCTGAGAAATTTTTGGCGGGGGCGAGGCCCCCTTCCTCAGGGCATTACTTTCTGCCGTTCAGGGGGGTCAATTAGAACTCTTAGGAGTCACTTAAGATGTAAATGTGTTCTGCTCCTCAATTTGGATGCAATCAATTTGTGATTCGGAAAGGAGCCCCGATTTTTAAAATTGGGCCCCCCGTTTATCCCCCAAGGGGAGCTGGAGGAGCTTCGGGACCACGAAAAATTCTCGAGGTCGATTAGCTGGGAAACCGTCTTTTTCTGGAGAATTTACGTCAATTTTGAGACCAAAGAGAAATTATGGAGGGGGGTACTGTCCCCCTCTTTAGGGGATCATTTTTGGGCCTTGGATGGTCCGATTTTGGATTTTTAGGGGTCAATTCCACGTGAAATTTTCCGTGCTTTTCAATTCTGACGCGATCGATCCGCAATTTGGTCGGGAACCGTGACTTTTAGCATCGTGACCCCCCCTTTATCTCCCAAGGGGGGGTGTTGGGGTTTCGGGACCACAAAATTCGGATCCCTTGGGGTCAATTCCCTATTCAACCCCGCGATCTCCGACTTCGTACGACCTAAACCAACCGAGACAAAGGCCTGGTACGGGTGGTCTGAAACACCCTGTATAACTTCTCAGAATTATAAAGGCAATAATATATTTTCTGTTTCAGATATTGCTGCTCTAAAAATCCATATTCCTGATATGACAGATTTTCCAGTCATTCCATTTCCAATTAATGAAGTTGAAGAAGACCTGTACCTAGACCCTTTCAACTGGCAGAGACATAGTAGCCAGACACTCCTGAAGTATTATTTGAACAGCGGTGCAAGTACAAGTTTCGCCGTTGAACAGGCGCGGTAATTTATCGTGCAAAATTGCCTTTAGTTTTAATCCAGGGGTAGAGAATGCTGCTGTGTTGCCAAAAAAAGCAGCAAATACAAAAATAAAGTTTTAGAAACATGGACCTAGTGGAGTTCAGGCGGAAAATTTTATCGAACGAATGTCCCGTTTCGTATGATATTGGCTACAATCATCCAAAGAATGACTCCCGGAAATTGTTCAGATTATTAAAAAACAAATTTTATCGTTTCCAAGTTTATCACTTTCCAGTATGCAAGGAGAAGGAAAGAGTTGTTCGTCCCCACAATCTTATCCACTAACTGGGCATGATTTAAGCAGCCCATATTAGTTTGAAGCTGAAGTAAACTCACTTTCATCAGGCTTAGTTTATAGTCGTCTGCATCTCTGATTTATCCTCCTGCTGGCTGCTTTCTTACGTAGATTTTGTCAACAATTTTCAGCTGATAGACAATTGCTCTATGGTCTGATAGTGCATTTTCGACCACCTGTGCTGAAAATGGATTCAAGGAAAATACAGAACACATTGTTAATACGAGTTGTGCCAAATGCAGTGACCCTTGTGTATTCAAACCCAGGGGGGAATAAATTCCTTGCTTTTAGAATATTAAAACATTCTGTGGTATTGCTGCTTTCCACATTCAAATTAACATTAAAATCACCTACCAGAGGTACCTTTTTGTCAGCTGGCAGTGAGGTGATAATGCCATGTAGCCTACAAAAACGCTCTCAAATGCTGCTATTGTGGGCAGGATACATCTATGTTTGGTTAGTTTTACCCTTTCTGTAGCTATACAACACCTGCAAAATTCGATGCGTCCTCTGAGATAATAGCATACTGTTCGACAGGTTTTTTCTACCTGCACATCTTAAGATTAGCATCTCCCCTGCCGCTCATCCCTTTTTTGGCTGCCTTCTGCAAGGTAAACAATCTGTGGACAACAATCTGTAATCCCCAAAGAGTTCAATTAAATAAACTTACTTTTAAGTATAATTTTTTCCCCTCGGTGAAAAATCATGGGAAATTCATTTGCGAGTATATTGAGGAATTAGAAAGTACCACAGTGCATGCATCCTGAACTATCCTCATGACCAAAAGCTACCATCAGGGATAGTCAATCTCTTCCTCAATTCCTTGACACTTCCCTGAAGTGATATTAAATTCAAAAATGCGTTCTAACGATGAATTCTACCTTTGATTCTTTTTTCTCATCTTTCACCTCTGGAGAATCTGCTCTCTTTCTGGGTTTTTAATTCTTTTAGAAATTGAACAGAATTCTTAGTTCAAAATTTTTCAAAATAATTCACCCGTACTCTTGTTGATATAGCAATTAGAGAAAATGTATTATTATTGATCTCATCAGTTTGTTTCCTAAGCTTTTGTTTCCTAATGTTTACTCAGTTTACTATTGGATTCTGACTTTTTTTGAGGAATTTCCTGAATTCATAGATGTTGCCTTTTCCTGTACTTTTTTCAAGTAATGATCATATTGTGTATACTTATTCTTTTTTTTTTTTTGTCTGCAGCTATACCAAAATACCCATCTGTAACATACCACCTGCAGTTGATAAGTCTCGATTATTTTCAGCGGACGTCTTATTTGCGCGGCAGCTGATGGAAAATAACTTTGTACTATGGATATCAGGCAGTGATTTGACAGCACCAGATTTTGGAACAGGAATTTTTGCAGAGGACCACAGGTAGATTACAAATGATTTCTCAGTACTGTCATAAAAAACTGCATACCTGGAAGAGGCATGCTCGCAAGCAACATACAGAAGACAATGTAACAATCATAAAATATTGAATACCTACTATGATGTTCTACTAATCATCAGTCATATGCCATGTCCGCTCAGCCATCAGGGATTGATATGCAAAGGCCAAAATTAGCAAAATGTAGATGTTTGGGTCTTTGAATACCTGCCCACCTGCAACAGTAGGGCAACTAAGCAAGTAAACACTGGGTATGAATTAGTATCCTAGTGTACTCTATCCTATACCTCGCAAGCATCACCCGTACCTCCTTTAGGTACAAACTTTGTCATGATGCCACCTTTGAAGGTGAATTTCAGGACAACCAGGGGTTTTAAACTGGCATGCCTGCAAGACTCCTTGCTTGGGAAAACTTCCAGCCTTTGAAAAGGGGGAAGGAAGGGGAGGTTAGTCAGGATCTGGGGTGACTCGAGCATCAAGCGCTGCTGAACGTGGAGTAGGGTCGGGTGGGGTAATACCGGACGTTTTTGATTAGTTTGATGAAAATCTTTAATAGCTCCACAGAAAATGAACCAAATTGTGCAAGTTTGTAGTTGTTTGGAAACTAGACGTTCCAAGGATGCCAACCATGCCCATACAAGACAAGATAAGTAATAATAGCAGCTCTCTTTTTTCAATCCAGAATTACCCTCAATTGGTGGGAGTAAATCCGGACTAGCCCAGCAGAGGGCGTTGCAATCGCTTTATCGAAATTTCCCGCCAGGTGGTGAATCTCTATGATATGTTGACCATACTGAGTACAGCCATTGTTGTTTTGTTTATGTTTTGTCGCCGTGAGAACTCTGCGAATTCGGTAAGTGGAAAACAAGTGTTTCACAATCTTGTAGACCTATTTTTAACCACTATTTATGACAGTGTAATAATTTTTTTCAAATCAAACCAATATTAATTCTAAGTTGTCATGCATATGAACTACTAATTTCATGGATTCTTTGAAGCAGATTCGTAAGCGGGGTCAGTTTAGAGCAGTAGTCGCGCAGTAGGTATGTCAAGCAGCAGGGCAAGCCGCTGAATAAGGGCCCATCATTGGTTCAATGAGCATGCTGTCACTACTAAACCAATGCCTTGTGAACACGCCTTATCAAGTACCTAAATGACTACACAGATGGTTTGACTTGGTACATATCTTGAAACTTTACTTTGTCGCTTAAATGGTCTGAAAGAGAGGATGATCAGATATAGTAGTTGCTAGCTGCAGCCAAGAGTTTTAACTTTCCACTTTGAACATCTTTCAAAGCATTCTGCAGGTCTACCTCAGTGTAAGGTGGGGTACCTCAGTGGGAGGACGTTTCTTAATATACTTTCGTGGCATATTGGACCGAAACAGTGCAATAAAAAAACAAATTTAGTCAGTAATCTAACCTAACATTTACACGTCTGGAACTACCCCCGTGAGCTTATGGGCGTGGGTAATTCCGGATTAACTTCTAAACTGACCTTGCTCACGAATCTGGTTCAAAGAATCCACGAAATTAGTAGTTCATATGCATGAAAACTTAGAAGTAATATTGGTTTGATTTGAAAAAATTATTACACAGTCATTAATAGTGGTTAAAAATAGGTCTACAAGATTGTAAAACACTTTTTTTCCACTTACCAAATTCGTGGAGTTTTCACGGCGACAAAACGTAAATAAAACAACAATGGCTGTACTCAGTATGGTCAACATAACATAGAGATTCACCACCTGGTGGGAAATTTCGATAACGCAATTACAACGCCCTCTGCTGGGCTAGTCCGGAACTACCTCCATCCGGAATTACCCCTCCCAACCCGTCTCCTTGTTTCACCCTTGTGAGGCATTCACGGAGTGCAGAACATGGGGACAGTAGTTTTCATTAACACTCCTGTCTTTTAGGGGAAAAAAATTATTTGCTCTCAGTAAAATCAATATTTTTTCTCAGTGCAAATTCAATAAAATGATATTCCGTTTTTAGCGAAAGGGGTATTCATGAAGGTTTGCTACCTTCTCTTTAATGTTTTGATAATCATCTTTTTTTAAATTGAAAACATCAAGAAGTTTAACATGTGATTTTCAGATCATCACTTTTTTTTCCAAGTAGATCCATGGCTCAAGAGACCAGATCACTTACTACAGTAGGTTTCTAAAGACCAGTTTTGTGAAATCCAGCTAAAATTCCTTTCATAAATGTAAGGGCAATTACATTGTGGTGCATTCATGGAACATGTTAGATAAGACGCTTCTCATTTTTGAAATCCAAAAAGGCTCTTCTCTTTAAAGTTTCTCTGACATGTGATAATGAACCTAGTTTTTTAAAAGTTTAATTTTAACCAAATGATTACCCACTAAACTAATTAAAAAAAAAACAACGCTAAGAAAGACAACATCAGATATCCAACGGAAAACAATGATAAGTAGGACAACGTGGGAAATGCCAAGACTGATAAACCGATACACACCAGTGACCGCGGAACAGTTCCACCACATTCATCATGTCCTAAAGAGGGGACCCAGATGAAGGTCCCGAATCGCGTCGACAAAATATTTATCTATTTATTTATTTACAGTTCCAACGAGTCATAAAGACCCATTTGCTAAACATTATAACAAAACCAAGACACAACAAGGCGGCAATAAGGTTAAAAAAAACAATAGCACAATAATAAAGTAACAAATTATAATGTACAAGTGAAAAGTAGTGTGAAAACAAAAAGTGACATAACTGCAACAATTAATTGATTACCCAGAAAGGAATGTCTTCCTTGAAGCAGCTGTAAAATTACAGATTCTAGAATCAAAGAGGTGAACTGGCACAGAGTTAACAACCTCACTCATTCTGGTGACTAGTGACCTATCAGAACTATTAGAATTAGTATTAAATGTAATGTTCCTAGATCGCAATAACTTGGCTGAAACAGCTAAATTAAATTTGCTAAGAAGTTCAGGTGAGTTTATGATTAGAATTAGTATTAAATGTAATGTTCCTAGATTGCAATAACTTGGCTGAAACAGCTAAATTAAAGTTGCTAAGAAGTTTAGGTGAGTTTATGGAAGCACTTAAATAGAAATAAGGAATCATTGTAACAAAATGTATTAACTAGCTCAGACATTTTGAGAGAGGAGTAGAGAGGGGACGGGTCATGATCAAAGAGTGATACAGGCTTTCTAGTCTGATACATATAAAAAGCGAATCCGAGAAAACATCTTTGAATTCTTTCAATTTTAGCAAAGTTGCCTTTAGAGATAGGATGCCATGAAGGAGATGCAAATATAAAATATAATTATAATTAAAAAAGTGAAAGTGGTGAGTTTTTAAAAATATTTTTACCCAGATCTTACTTTCACTGTTAGTTCTAATTTTTATCTATCAGACTTTGATAAATCACAATTTATGACACGACAACATCCAGCTATGTTCTACAGATAATTAAAGGAAAATTGCCCAACTGAAATGTCATACGTTTGCAAAGCTGAACACATGTGACAGGTTTGGGATGTTCTATCAAATAGTGCATTTCAAAGTTATTAGGATCACCCTCAACCTTTTTGAAAGCCTTTTCGACTGAATACTTGAGTTTAAAGTTATAGCAAGGATTAGATGGTCAAGTTTCTTTATTGTAGGCACATTATACAGCCAAAAAATGTATGTCCGCTGATCAGCCTGTTACTCTCCCATTTAAACTAATGTAAAATTTTTCTGAGTTTTTAATAGTGTCACATGTCTCCTAAAAATGTTTCAAATTGGCTTCAATTCAGATAGCTAACTTTTTTCTCAGACAGAGCTAATTGCCACCAAGTGGAACTCGGATTTCCAAAGTTACAAATGTAGATATTTTAATTTAGTTTTCGAGAGACACATATCCGTTCCACCGCACTATGGAACGAGTCAATGGTAAAGATCGGACGTAGGCCATCTCGGCCAACCCCATGTTTGGCGGCTGAAAAGTGATCCTTAAGGGTTATATTAAAGGATATGACACTAGTTTGGGCCAAATCATTTCCATTTACCTGTCACACCTCCCAAACATGGGTATTATGTGAATTCCCAATTTCAACTAAGTTACATATAAATCTTTCTACCTCATCTAGTCTATCACAACTTCAACGAATGTAAAAATCAACGATTGATTGTCAATCTGCAGAGTTCGAAAAACGTTTTCCTCTATTACAAGTATTTTCTTTTTTATTTTTCACGGCTGTAATGCCCGTTCAAAGGCACCTATCTCAAAAATACTTAAAAGAAAGTTTATGTAGAAATTTAAAAAAAAATGTGCAACTGGTGTCAAACTTTCTTTTGTATGAGGACATTCGTTGGACCCTTGGGCATGATAATTCGTAAAAATCAGCTGCCAAAAAGTGCCAATGTGGCTGTGACGACACTTTTTCTCTTGAATTTGGCAGTTGCGCGCTGCCCTTCCCTCACGAATACGTCGCTTGTTGTCACTGCTTACGGAGGCCTTATCTGCAATTTCAACAGTTGATTGCCATTTTATAAGTTTGGAGAATATTTTCCACATTTTTAAGACCCCCTCCCCCCCTTATAATGCGCTTTATTGGAATTCATCTCACAAATACCAAAGTGAAAATAATAAATAAAGTAGGTATTTAGTTAGTATTACCAATATCTTTCAAGGTATTTTTTGTACAGGAACATTTGCAGGACTCCTGAGAGTAATAATTCACCCTGTTCAGTGTTGCAACCAACTGCCGTTTTGCTTGTGACGTCACTATCGTTAAATGCCGCAATTGTGCGCTACCCTTACCTCTCGAATCCGTCGCGGCGTCGTCCTTTCTGCTAGCCGTTATGATCAGATGACGTAGTGTGCTCAATTATCGATTCTAACATTTGATTTCTATTTAGAGCCAGGAGAAAATAATTCTTTTTTTTTCTTCTTCTTTTTTTTAACTTATAATTCCTGTTTAGAGGCACCCATCCCAAAAATGTCATGAAGAGTTCAAGGCGATTTTAGATTAAAACATCAACCTTTTCACCATTTAGGGACATTTGCAGGACCCTGTAGAATGACTTTATACTAAACTTAGCTGCCATCATCTGCTACAATAGCTATGAAATCACCTCATTGGATATACACTGCAGCCGCGCATGACTCTCGTCCGCGACTTAAGTGCTCGCGCGGGATTCATACGAATCTGTTATTTCTAATTACGATCAGGCAGCATGCTGACACTGATTGACTTTGAAAATGACGAACAATTTGAGGGAAGGAATAATGAAAAATCAACATTAGTAACGTTAACAGACCGATTAAGGTAATTAACTTATTCTTATCCAAACATTCCCGACAAAAGGTCCCCTCCGTCCCCCCCTCCCCCATTCCCTAAATGTTTTCATATTCTAGCAGTAAAAAGAATTGAAACTTCACAAATTGCTGCTTTTCATCAATAATAGAGCCGTATATTATCTTAATCACGGAAAGTGTTGAGAAACATTCGTTGATGAAGTTGAACGATTAGCTAATATTTAATGACTGTAGTAGTTCTCATAAAATACGTATAAATGTGGTTTTTTGTAGGTCAAAATGTAAAAATACTATCAAAAATGAAATCTACGATGAAAATTACAGAGGTTTTGTGAGTTTGGAGAACATTAGGTAGAGGAAATCATGATAATTACGGTACATTAGATGCACAGCGTGCTATGTCCGACCTCTCCCATTGACTCGTTCCATAGTGCAACGTGTAAGACTTGAATTTAGATGCCATCCTAGATTTTGGGTTTCCACAGAAAGTAGGATAGAATTTTCAATTCAGAATTTGCATTCTCCGACTGAAAGGACGTTAGAATGGAATTCTCAGTTCAATATAAGGGTTCTTCCATAACATTTTGCCCTCATAGCAGCCATTTTTGCTGCTATTTTGAATGGAAAATGTTGGCAGAAAAATTGACCGTGACAACATAGATTTTTTATCTCTGGACAGCAAGACAAAGAGCTGAAGACACCCCTCAGACTTGCACCTCTTGATCTCACTCAAGGACTCAAACAACGCACACTTGCTCCTGGACTAGCAATAATTATGCACTCACTTTATTTTTCAGAAACCAAACAGAATTCGAAGATAACAGCAACATGATGATTAACAATTCGGGATGTTACACTTTCATGAGTTTAGAACTGGACATCGAGGGTCTTGCTGTAAATGCAATGCTTCAGTCTCATCATGTGCAAGATGCCGAAGGTACATCAATATTTTTTAAAACTTGGTTGCGGATACTACATGTGAGTAACAGCTTAAAACTTATGGAACAATTTATGCAAGGCCATATCCCCTCTTGGAGAGCTTATGATAATGGGCCCAGAGCGATATCGCAGAAACCCAGACTGTAACGACAATAGATAACCCCGATCTGGCCAGGAGAAAATTGGGGGAATGTTGGGGGTTTAAGTAGTTCATTTCACCCTGTTTTCTGTGATTAGCAAGTTATCCAATTTATATCAACATCCATTTGGACTCAACTATGGCACAGGCTATTCTCAGATCATGCGCCGCGCCGTCTACTGTCGTCAGCGTATGCAAGTAAGGTGGACTAGTGTGCATTGCAGCAGCCAGGCTGCTTGTTGATATCGCGACGAGCCGAATATGACATGCAGAGGCCATCGGTTCTGCAACACTGCGCAGCAACCCCATAGAGTACAGCTTAAACGACCGAAAAAGAAGAAAATATGAAATTGAAGAAGGTGCGGGTTAGGGTGGAGCGTTTTTGGACTTTTTTTTTCGCGAATGGAGGGTGCGCAAAAGCTGCTAATAGGTGAGAAAATTTTTCTTGGTGTATACCAACGGAGTAATTTTGGAGATAATATATGATGCATTATACAATGCATTTAAAATCCTACGTTTCACCTGACTCTAAGCATTTGCTGCCAATACCCAGGAGCGTTCCAACTCATTTATTGGAGAATCGAGCGTTTGCCATCGGCCCCTCTGCAATTATGAGATTAGGCCAAAGATCCTTTAGGAACCTAAATTAATGACTCAGGTGGTGCTTTTGTGCCAACTTTCAAAGAATTAGCAGCAATAGAATTTAGCATTAGAATTTCAAGCATTTTTCAAAATCTACAGTCAGTCAAAGTGAGCTCTCCATGTGATCGAAGTGCTCCCGCTATTAATAATACTGAACGAACATGATTGATTTAATGATTAATGATTACACAAAAGCGAATTTGTTTACATTTCACCAATGCATTTCACAGACAACTTGTTCCAATTTGTTCTTGTTGTTGTTGTTGTTGTTGTTGTTGTTGTATTGTTTAAAATACGGGGATACGAGCAGCTAAGGAGGTGGCGCTCTCTATCGCTGTCTTTTCGACTTACGGGCATACGCACTAAGGAGGTGGCGCTCTCGGTGGGCGAGTGGTGAACCATTTCCAGCGGGGAGATTTCGACCGCCAACTTTGAAATGTGGGAGAGACTGCCTCGGCATAATCCGTTTTATTTTAAGACTATATAAATATCGAATAGTGATTCTACCCATTGGAGTAGGTTTTTGATAGCTTTTTACTGTGCTTAAGGAAAGATTATAATAAATGATCGTATTTAAATTATGATGTCAATGAATCCAATAGATCCTAATTAATCGTAGAAAAGCTAAGATTTTCAAGGATCGCCGTCTTTACTATTTTTCTTTTCCCCGAAGAGTGCTACTGCTCACATCAATTTGGTGTCAAGACAGAACTTTTTTCCCTCTAAATAATTTTGAAATTCGGAAGTTGATGTTTTTTGAATCACCCTCCAAGTAAGGAGGATTTGTGATATGTAATGATTAGGAGGCCCTGGGACGCTGTCGATGATCGCTTCATCTTTTTATATGATGCGACTCCAAAAACTCTTCAATGACGTTTAAAATAAAGCAAAATTATAGAAAGTACCTTCTGACACTAAATTTGCTGCTCCATAAGTTCAAAAATGAACTCTTTTTCTGTAGCGTCGCTCTGACAAAAGTTATTCACGGAAAAAGTTCAAGGAGCGCGAAATTTGAACTTCAATGGTTTTTTCAGCTTGCTTTAGCGGATTTAATTTCAGTCATATAAAAAAAAATTATATGGGTGGGTTTCAGCTAATGGGAGAAAACGGTTCTAGAAAAAAGTCGTTAACTTATTTGGCCATATCAAGCTAAAGACTACTTTTCTGTTATCGCACAGCTCCTTACTGTAGGACTGAATGTCGTGCATCGCAATATCTTTACGATTATGTATGGATTTGAGACTTCAAAGTCAGGAAAACTACCATTAATGCCAGTTTGGTGACGCTCACTGTTTTGGCGTTTAAATCATTAAGTCAGCTGAGTTGTGATATTCCAACGTACTGATTGAAAGAATTTGGCTAAAGCTACTTAAAAAACCAAAAGAATTGAGAAGCCGTTCGATAGAACTAAAATTAAAGAGTCAGAAAGCCAAATTGATTCCTAAATTGCAAGAATTACTTACACTATTTTTCTCGGTGTACGGAAAGTGGTTTAAAGTTTAAGAATGGGCCTATAACTTTATGTTATCGAAAAATTGCTTTTAAAGTGAGCGTCACCGAAACTGACATAGCATCACCAAACTGACATAGCGTCACCAGAATGACGTGCTACCATTAAAATGTTACTGGATATGAGTTTCTATAATTTAAACTAAATCTTAAGTATCAAAAAGACTATTTATTGTACGAGGAACATTTGAGCAAGAATATAATGAGAGATCACCTTGAGAAATAATGGTGAAAATGGTAAATAATAATGAGTCCCTTAAGAGTCCCTCTTCCCTAAGTCGTTTCAACTTCTTTCCGTGTTTTTTCAATTTTTCACGGTCCATTGTTTGACCAAAAAGACAGCATCTGACAAAAGAAAAAAAAAGAATTTGAAAGGATTTACTCAAGTCAAAGAATTCAAAATAACTTCAAATCCCTGGTTACGACTCATAATATCTGTAATCAGGGTGTCTGCAGGTCTGGAAAACCGGGAAAAATCAGGGAATTTGATCACTGTCTGGAAAACCGGGAAAAGTCAGGGAATTCGATCGAAAACCGGTGAAAGTCAGGGAATTTTCGCAGTGCTGTCTGATAAGCTAAGCCGAACGGTCGTTCTCTCAGTATAGTGCTCCCCTCATCAGATCTGATAATTTTGTTCGAATTTTCTATGCTGCCTCGGCAGCTCAAATTTTTTCGAAGTGTTCAAACCTAACCTCAAATCATAAATTGTAAGCTAAATCAGTGTTTTCCTTCACTACCCCTGCGTGATGGCGGGGGTAGGAGATAATCAACCAGGTAATGGCAATCCAAATTCATCTTATGACTCTATTAAGAACAACATGGTTGATGAACTCTTAAACACGGATCTGAAACCAGTGCTTGAATGCAAATCCTATCACGAATCTTTGAAAGCGTACCTGACTAAGTTGCAATCAGTGTTAAAAGTGATTTCTAAAGAAAACAAAGTGTTAGCCAATGAAAACAGTTCTCTTTCGGCTCAGTTAAAATCTTTTCTAGACAATCAAAAAGAAAATGAAACTAAAAACCAATCACTAATTTCGAGCCTTCAATCTCAAATTAATGAACTCAAACAAGTGAAAAACGTTAATGTTGCTACCTCTTCTGCTACAGTTAAAAATATTACAAAAACGAATCCTATTCGTAAAACCCAAACAACTCAGTCTGGACAGTTAAAACTAACGCAATTCACAACTCCAAGAAATGATGCTGTAGTTACATCTAATTCAGTACCTACTGAAAACAAATTTGCTGCTCTTCAAAATGAAGAAGAAATTGATATAACCACAAACCTAGAAGATGATTCTGATGACACTTCTCTCTCAGAAGATTCAAACTCGGACCCGGAATTCCGTACAAAACGCCTTGCTTTCCGCCGCCAGCAGCGGAAAAAAAGAAAACGCGGTGACTCTAAGAACGTCTCCGATGATCCAGCTCCTAAGGATAAGTCTAGCCTTAAGTCTGATAGTTCTAAGATTAGCGATAAGTCCCCTAAGGTTCTTCCCCCTCCCCCTATTAAAGTAATAGGTATTAAGGAATATCAAGTTATTAAAAATATCCTCACTGAAGCTTCTGAAAATGAAGAATTCGTGCTAAAATTTCTAGGAAATGAAACTTGGAAAGTTAATACTTTAAATGACGATATTTTCAGAAAAACATCTGAAAAATTGAATGAAAAAGGTATCCAATGGTACACACATTCCAACAAAAACACAAGGAATATTCAAGTCTTGTGTAAAGGCCTTCCTCCCTCAATTCCAGAGGAAGAAATTATAGAGGATTTACTATCGAAAAACCTTAAAATAAAATCAGCTGTTTGCCTTAAAAAAAGAGTTGAAAAAATTCAGAAAAAAACTGATAAAAATACAAATCCATCAGATACCCCAACGGAAGAAGTATCTGAAAATCAAACTTCTCCTGCTAAAACTATTAAAGAATACGAATTGGTGAACATACCAGTCCACCAACTCGACTTTGATCATACGGAATCGTCCGAAAACATTTTTAAGATTAAAGCCATAGCTCACACCATCGTTCGCATTGAGCCCATAAAAGTGGATAACAAGATAGTGCCCCAGTGCAAGCGTTGCCAGGGCTTCCAACATACTGCAAATTTTTGTGCAAAAACGCCTCGCTGCGTAAAATGTGCAGGCAAACACCTATCTTCTGATTGTGTGTTTAAAGGCAGGATTACTAATCCAAAATGTATAAACTGTGGCACAGTTGGACATCCGGCAAGTTATCGCGGCTGCCCATTTGCCAAAGATTTCCAAATCGCTCGTAAAAAACAACTCAAAGCTAAAAATGCTAAAAATAGCCCCCCAGATCCTAATACTTTCCCAAATTTGGGTAAAAATAAAAATAAAAATGCTGGAAATTCTGTTCCACCTAAAAAATTGAACAAAACTTTTGCTCAAGCCGCAGCATCAAATTCCAATCCGACAACACAGGATGAATCAGCGATTCTTATTAAGGTGTTACTACAAACAATCGAATCATTAAACTCACAACTTAGGATACTCACAGAAAAAGTGAGTAAGTTAGAATCTAAGAATTAATGTGTAATACCAGTGACTCATCTTTTAATTTGCTTTCACAGGAAACGGAGGAGACGGTCATTAACTTCAATGACTTATCTCTGCTCCGAGCTAGAAACAATCAAAAGACATTAACTTTATTGGCTTGGAATGGAGAATTTGCACGCAATTTTTTTATTGCTTCATCTGAAAGTGCCTAATGAGCTGAGTTCGCAATATTTTTCATAATTTTTTTCTGACATGGGAAATTGGAGAAAAATTGATTTAAAAGTGAGAAAATGCGCCGCCTTGTGACGTCATCTGGCGGCATTTCCCATTTAAACACATGTATTTTAGCAGAATCGGTTATTTTGTCATATCTCCTCTAATAATAGCTCAATTTATGAATCAAGGGTATCTTCGTGTTCAGTTCACTCAGAGGATTCCACTTAAACAGGAAATTCATCAAATTTCAGACCCTTGCAAATTCTCCATTGCGGCGGTCTCACCAGGGTGAAGGCCGAGGAATTCAATGTCACGCTAAGGGATTTTAATGTGGATATAGCCCTTCTGTCAGAGACCTGGTTCACCAGGACAGATTTTAAAAGGTATTTTTCGGGTTATAAAATGTATAACTCACTTCATCCATCGAATAAACATAGAGGTGGTTCTTCCATTCTAATTAAAGAAACAATCAAGCATAATCTGATTAAAATCATCGAAACCGGCACCTTTCAAACTGTCGTGATAAATGTTCAAACAGAGATTGATACATTCAATATTGCTTCACTCTATACCCCTCCTCGCAGTGTTCTCACAAAAGACGATTATATAGGATTCCTGGATGAACTGGGTCCTAAGTATCTGGTGGGCGGGGATTGGAATGCTAAGAATCCTAGATGGGGATCGAGGATAGTTAATCCTAAAGGTGAATCTCTGCTAGAAGCCGTCAATTTTTCAGGTGGAAACTTCATCTCACCGGGAAAGCCAACAAACTTCCCATCGATACCTGATCACCGACCTGATTTAATAGACTTTTTCATTTTTAAAGATATCAATTTAATCGATCAAACCTCATGTGACACACTTATGTCGAACGAAAAAGGTCATGCCAAAGTCTTTTTAGAAATCTTTACTAACCCTATTATTGAAAATCGTCCACCAGCAATATGTTCAAAAAGAACAAATTGGGATAAATTCAGACAAGACCTTGAAAAAATTATAGATAATAGTGTTCCAGTCCTCTCTCCAGCAGATATCGATAGGGAGACAGAATTATTGGTGGAGAATATCAGAGTGTGTGCCACTGCCAACACACCAGTTGCCTCGACCAACATTAAACCCTATGCAATACCAAAAAATCTCCTTAAACTTATTCGTCTTAAACGAAAAGCAAAAAGGACTGCAACAAACTCCCATTTCCCTGAAGACAACTCAAACTACAATAGATTAAACACCATAGTTAAAAAAAGAATGCAAGAATATCTAAATTTTAAATTTGAAAAATTCATTAACTCTCTTTCCCCAACTGCCGATAAGAATTACTCTTTATGGGCAGCCACTAAATACCTTAAAAAACCAAAACAATTAAAATTTCCGATCAGCAAGCCTGATAAAACTTGGGCAAACTCGGATGCTGAAAAAGCGGAGGTTCTTGCGGATCATTTTGAGGCAGCTTTTCAGCCTCATGATGATCTGGAGGTTCAAACGGACTCTGATGCTCCCACCAGTAATTCTGACTCGGAATCGGAACAGGGGGAAATATCCGCATTAAAACCCCGTAAGGTCAGAAAGATTCCACCGGTAAAAATAAAATCTATCTCCCCCTCGGAAATCCTAAAGGAAATCAAAGGGAAAATCAAAGCAAAAAAAGCACCAGGCTTTGACAAGATCTCTGGTCTCATTCTTAAAAACTTGCCTAAAAAAGCAATAATGAAACTAACAGTGTTGTTTAATGCAGTAATCCGTCTCAAATACATACCATCACAGTGGAAAATGGCTGAAATTTTCGTGCTTTTAAAGCCAGATAAGCCCCCCACTGAAGCCTCATCTTATAGACCTATCTCTTTGCTGCCAGTAATAGGCAAATTATTTGAAAGGCTCTATATCAAAAGATTAAATGAAATTGTTTCTAAACAAAATTTGATTATAGACGCTCAATTTGGTTTTCGTTCAAAACACTCTACGGTGGATCAACTTCATCGTATCACTAAATTTATAGAGGATTCTCTTGAGAGGGGAGAATACTGCGTGGCAGTTTTTCTGGACGTAGCGCAGGCGTTTGATCGCGTCTGGCACGAGCGTCTCATCGAAAAGCTTTATAAAATGCTCCCATGTAACCATGTGGAGCTCTTGTCATCCTTTCTCAAGGGTAGACAATTCCGGGTTAGGTATGAAAATACTACCTCGGGTTTCAGACCTATAAGGGCAGGAGTTCCACAGGGTTCCTGCCTTTCCCCCCTTCTCTATTCCCTTTTCACCACAGACATCCCACAGTCTGGGAGAGGGGGGAAATTGGGAGTATACGCCGATGACACGCTCGTGTTAGCAGCGTCCAAGAGCTACAGGGAGGCAAGACATAATGCTCAATGTCACCTTAATAAAATCCATCGCTGGACGAACAAAGACAAGACGAAATTGAATGCTTCGAAATCGGTAGAGGTGGTCTTTACTAACAGACCCTTCACTCATATCCCTCTTCTCCTAGGAGAAAATGAAATTCCACGCGACACCGTCGCGCGTTATCTTGGCCTTCACCTGGACTCCAGGCTCAAGTGGGGGTCACATATAAAGAAAAAAGTTGCACAATTGAAACTTAAATTTAATGATATGCAATGGCTATTAGGCCGTAAATCTAAGCTATCCTTGCACATCAAATTGCTCCTCTACAAATCAATGTTGAGGCCAGTTTGGAGTTATGGCTGCCAATTGTGGGGTTGTGCAGCCAAATCAAACTTAGAAAAGATAGAAGTCATGCAAATGAAAATTCTTAGAAGCATTGTTAAAGCTCATTGGTATGAGAGGAATGCTGATATTCGCGCTGACCTCAATATTGATTCAGTAGAGGAGTACATAACTAAATTGTACAACTCTTATGAAGCTCGTCTGCATAGGCATCCCAATCCAGAAGCGCTCGCGCTCTTGGAAAGGGACCAATGTATTCGGAGACTCAAACGACGAAAACCCCATGAGCTTGGAATCCAGGGGTTCACAAAATTCTCTTTCGTTTAAACTATTTGCCTCCCTGTGCTCTTAGGACACAATCAGGAGGACTAGGACTTTGACTGGTAACGGTTGTCCGCTTTTTCAAGCTAAAGAAAAAAGACATTTTTATTACAGAAATAATCATGTCTTTATTACTCTCCTCATTTTGTTAGAGGTAGTGTCATCTTGTGCAGATAAAAGTGTTTAGTCTGTACAGTTATAATGTGTTTAAATTTTAAATATTAAGTTAATCTTCAGTTAACAGTTAAGTTTAGCTTTTAAAGATATTCTATATATCTAAAGTGTTTTTATGTACCACTATGTAAAGTACTAATAAAAAAAAAAAAAAAAAAAAAAAAAAAAAGGGAATTTTCGCAATTCGAACATTTCGCGGCTATTTTTGCTCGTCACTGCCGAATTGGCCGAGTAGCTCGCTTGCGTGGCTGATAATGTAAACTGCTCTGTTCGACCAGTTTGCAACACGGCCGCTAGGCTCACTAATGTGTGTTCCGTAACTTTAAAGATCGAATCGATCTACCCTATTTAATTTATCTACTTAATTCATGCTAAATGGCAAGATAGACTAAATAGACTTGAATGAAGTTAACTTGCTAACAGCAGAAAATTACAGTAAATAATGATAGGAAACTAAGTGCCCTAGTTTTGAGCAGATGGTTAATCAATTTTTTCAATAAGTTAGGAAATTTAATGAAAAGGCTAGAATTTTAGTTTTTCTTTAACTGAGTAAAGAAATATTTAATGTCAACCGCATTTTGCATGAAATTTTTCTGGTTCTTAAATCAACATGTTCACAACTGGTGCATCCACCTTGTAGAAATATTATTGGTGGATTATATTCTAACAAGCCAATGCTTGTTGAGTATAAGACAAATTCAATACCAACAATAGATTCTGGAATCCATTGAATTAATTGACCTAAAAAAAAAAAAAAAAAAAAAATCCCGAATCAAGCAAATTTATCTAAAATCGAGAAGAGACTCGTATTTCCTCTTGATTATAGCAAAATCTACCTGAGTTAGGCACATTTACAACTCTTGTTTTCTATTTTAAGAAAAAGAAACTTGTATTTTCAGGGCACTAAGTAATATGCCAATATTTATGGAATCACCAGGGTGAACTAAAGTTTGAATTTTCAAAAGTATACGGGGCAATGTGTCACAAAGAGAGCGTAGTAGAGCTTAAAAATTAAATTTTGAAGGTGAATTTTAGTTTGAGTATACCATTTTGGAATTAGCTTTATTTTGAGTATTTAGGATCTCGTTCCTTTCAAAAGTATTACTCAACTCCTCCCAACGCCATGGTAATTCAGAATATGACTTTATGGGGTTATTCCTAAGGATAGTTTTTTTTTAATATTTTCTAACCAGTTCATCGTATGGCTAAACCCAAAAAGTCAGGGAATTTTGTTATTTTTTGTCATGGAAAACCTGGAATTGTCAGGGAATTTCATTTTGAAAATCGTGTAGACACCCTATGTAATATCCACAATATCATATTTTTCAGATTTTTTGACACCCACCCACCCCTTTTAAACAAGCTCATTTCCCCCCTTGATTTTTCTGTCACATTTTGTGCTAGTGAGAGAGATTGGGTGTACTCGTTAGTTCTCAGGCGGTAAAGGCGCAATTCCGCCGGGCGTTTGCTAGCCGAATTTCGACGGCGAATTGGACGCAGCACTACTCCGAGAGCGGTGTTGCGTTCAATTCGCCGCCGAAATTCGGCTAGCAAACGCCCAGCAGAATCGCGCCTCAAGAATACATGGGAACTTTGAAGCGCTAGTGATGTCAGCGGCGACGAAGCCGCCGCCGCGTTTGTTCATGGTCGCCCTTAACTCATGAGTTCTGTCCACAATGCTCTTGTTGCATGCCCATCGCTCATGAGTGTCGCATTTACTCGGCACTTGCTTCCGTTTGACAGAATGTAAAATACTGCTTTTCCATTTCTTCAAGAGGAGTCACGCCTACTTTAATATTGTTTCTTATGCAGCTCATGACAAACAGATACTTCTGGTTGAAACAGCAGCATTGATGTCTCTCTGAGTGTTTTGTTATTGTTTGCATAAAAAATAGTGGAAATTCTTACGTGTGAAAAAAGAAGTTATCCTTTCTTTTTGCGCATTGCTCAAAGTCATTAAAATAATTCATTAAAACGCACAACTATTTGTTTTGCGCGCATTGATTAATGAAAAACATAATTTCTTGGACGTCACCAAACCTGACATGCCAGTTTGGCAAGGGTAAGTCAGGTTTGACGATGTCACCAAACTGACATTTTGCTGTTATTAATTTTTCCTGCCAATCTACAATAACAAAATCAAACGAATCATTGAGGTTAGGCCCAGAGGCCACCTGTAGATGTAAGATAAAAATATTTGCTCATATATTCCACTAAAAGTTTTGATGGAAAACAGCGTCACCAAGCTGACTTGAATAAGTGAGACACTTCGAAAACCATGAAAACAACTGAAATCATTCTGAAATTGGAAGAAATATGTGAACTTACCAAGTACTTGTTTGTTAGTTCTCCACTTCCGCACTCAGTCACGCCTCAATCCGCACACTAGTGCTATCTCTTGAGTGGCCACAAACTGAAACACATAGCGTCACCAAACTGACATAATATTGAGTACGCTTCAAGCCTCAAATTAAATTGAATACTATAGTTTTTTGGTGTTTCAATGCATATTATATCAAACAATATACATTCAAGACTTTAAAAAAATTAGAGTAAGCTCGCAAAAGGTCCTGGTTTATTTATATAACAATTTGACACTTTGATTACCTCTGAGTTACGCGTCACCAAACTGACATTTTCACTGTTAAGCGTGTAGACAAAAGGTTTACAGTTATTCAAGTCTCCTGAGAAATTTTTTCCTGGTTGGTGTGACCTGCTTCTGCGCTAAAAACCAAACATAAAGGGAAAATATTTTAATTGAAAATTTTGAGTGGTCAGTTACACGTAATTCCCATATTTTATCCCATTAGCTGAAATCCACCCATATACCAAACGTTTTCGTTTTGAAATTTTTTCTTCAAAATTTAATTTACTCTAATTTTCAAATAACTTTTTTGGTCAAGAAATAAAAAATCAGCGAGATATTTGCGAAAAACAGAATTTTAGGCCATTTTTAGGCTATTGTTTCAAAACGACGGCTTTAGTGGTGTAAGTATCTTCATAAAAATTTAAAATTCCGATTCAGTGCCCAAAAATACATATGAAGCACTCGACAAAAAGTTTTCCCTAAGAGCCCCTATCTTACTCCTGACTGCCTGGACTAGAACCCGAAAATGATGCTCATGTGTTAACTTTGATATGCTCGAGCATTGGGTTAAAATTGTCGCATAATCTTTGGATCAAGTTTAAAGTTTTGATTTAGGAAGAGGTCCCCGATCGACGGTCGGATTGGCCTAATCAAATTTCGGACTTTCAAAAATAAGCTGCACCCTAAGCAATCCCTAGCAATTTTGGTGCTGTGCCCTGCAACAACACGCAGCTCGGAGCTAGAGGGGTTAGCCGTGAGCCTCTCAGATAGCTCGAATAGATGGCCGGTTTGACGTCACCATTTCATTCAAGACCAATCCACACAGGTCAGTCATTGCGCAGCTTTTTTGAAATCCACTTCCCTGCCCGGCCCTAACTCGCAGCACTCAATGCTACGTCACAATGGGTGCTCCCATAAGAAATACATTGCAAGCACTCAATACTACGTCACTGCGTAGTAGAGTACCAAAACTCGTCTTCGGGAATGACTGACCTGTGTAGATTGGTCTTGATTGCATTCGTGGTGGCTTATTTTGTCACACAGCAGGCTAATTACTATGAAAGAATTTCGTCACCTTTCACAACCAGACCTGCAGGATTGCAACCCAGAGGAGAAAAACACTGCTGAAGCGGAGAATCAAACTCAGTTGCTTGATGAATTTTGCCTTACATTTGCATCCATCCACTTTTCGACCGACCTGGTGAAGAGGTGACTCACCTCGAAGGTGAGCCGAGAATTTTGGATGTGATTGTCATTTCTGCCAGTACGAAAACCAAATGTTGCAGGCGCTTTGTCTCTTAGAGAGAATTTCGTTTTGTTGTATTGGAAGTTGGCACTTGGCAGTAAGTCAAAAATTTAACCAAATCCATTCGCAGCAATTCGACGAAGTGTTTTCTGACTTTAATGACCTTCCAACTTTTACCTTCAGGTACTAATTTTGCTGTCGCCTTTGATCAAATGCCACAGTCATCCTTGGAAGATATGGTCACTGCTGTGAAACACTCTTTGCCCAGCTATGACGAGTCAGCTCTGTGTAGCTCAGCCTTTCGAATTTTACGAGCAACTGTCAATACGTGGCTTCGAGATGTCGTACAGCATAAAAATGCTTTTGCTGATCTGCAATTAGTTCAATTTTACAGGTATGGTTACATAATTTTCTAATTACTACAGAAAGAGGGTGTACCAAAAGTTCCTGCACTGGTGCTGTTATTTTGGAATTAAGATAGGTATTGTGCTGATCTTGCTCCCATATTAAGGCTTTTATAATTTCCAATCAATTGAAGCCAAAATTATCTCGTTTGATCAAAAGCTAATAGATTTATAAAGGTTTAGCTGGAGAGAGTATAGCTGCTGCCTACAGGGTTCTCATGATATTTTTTCAAGTGTTAAAGGTCCTAAAAGTGTCTCCAGTGAAAGTTTCAAGAAAAGTGTTCCTAGCAACACTGTAATCAACTAAGTAGCAACGCTTGGTCCTTGTTAAGGTAACCATAGTAAGAATGGCAAAGAGAGCTGTGTAAGTGAAGTCTGGAAAATGTATTCCTGCAGGCACCTGCTTGATTTTGTGCTCACAGAACTCACGATATTCCTGTGTAATGTTAATGCATTTTGAATAGATTTTTCGTCTATAATGGAAGAAGGTAAGATAGTGTTACAAGAATGGCGTTATGGCACTCATCGCTGTGTACAACGTCGACTTTCTGCAACCAAAAGTGTCCATAAAGTAGAAACAGTTCAAAATTCCTTACTGGAGATTCCATATTAAGAATTTCAGAACATAATAATGTAGAGCTGGCAGAAAAGGATGCTAAAATAGATCTCGGATGATTGTACTTTTTGGTGAGAAATTAATGGTCGCTGTAAACCTTTAGGTGGCAGCTTCCCTTCCTCCATTTAAATCTTCATAACCCAGTCTCTCTTGAGCAAATGAAGTGATATCAGTTTTTATCGATTCTTCTTCTTCTTATTCCGTGTCCAGAGTAAGAGACATAAAACATAATCATCGTAAAATTTATTAATAAAAATAAGATAAAAATTACATCTTGGAGCTCCAATAATTAGCAATGTTAGTTGCAGCGTCACTTGCTAAAATAAGATCATCCCCAGTGCAGACCGATTTCATTTAAGGGCATTCTAGGAGATGCAATTTTAATCGATCAGAAATAGTGTAACATTTAAAGTGAGACCAAGCTCAGCTCAATAGTTATCTTAATTCCGGAGTTACAGCATTAATCCAGGATCTTTTGGAACACCGTATGTATTTTTTAATTGAAATTGAAAGTAAGATTGATATGTTGAGTAAATATTCGTCCAAACAATATACAGGAGCAAAAAAAAAAAAAGAAAATAGGTAAATAATAGTAAAATGGAAGAGGCAGAGTGCAAACTTAATTTGTAAAACAACCCCAAGATGCAACATGATTTTAAACCCCCTGATGAAATGAGAATTGATCATAGTCAAGAATATATACAGGGTGATCCAAAAGTCCCTTCCGCCCCCTCTAACTTTTTTCCTAATTGAGGTAAAGATTTGAAACTTGAGGAATGTTCCTAGGTTAAAGGGAGCTTCTTTTTGGTCTCCCTGAAATTTTCAGGGGGGTTCGCCTTGGGGGGCAACGGACCCGAACTTTTTTTTTCTAATGGGAAGACCCCCTTTCCAATAGCAGGTGGGAAAGAGCATAAAAAAAGAAAAATTTTTGCGCCAACCATTAGTAATATCTCCAACCGTTTCAAAATGGCGGCTGATTAAAGTTCAAAATTACCAAAACTTCACACCGGTTATTTCTTGATGGACTCTCGCGAAAATAGGTATGTGGGGGTATTTTGACAAGAGAATAACGAATTTGACGTTAGACTTTCAAAACAACCGAAATTTTCTAAATGGCCGCCGGTTAAAGTTCACAATGACCGAAAATTGATTTTTTTAGAAATTTAAGTTCAAATGTGTTAATCTCATGCCAAAATATCCTCAAGTTCCAAGTGCTAGGCAAATCCATCAGCAAAAAACCGAGGTGGCAATTTTCGGCTATTTTGAACTTTAACCGGCGGCCATTTTGGAAATTTCGGTTTTTTAAAAATCTAACGTCAAATTCGTTTTTCTCGTGTCAAAATACCCGCACATCCATTTTTTCGCGCAAATCCATCGAGAAATAACAGGTGTGAAGTTTCGGCCATTTTGAACTTTAATCGGCCGTCATTTTGAAACGGTTTGAGATTTTGACTTCTGGTTTGCGCAAAAAGTTTCCTTTTTTTATGCTCTTTCCACCCTGCTATTGCAAAGGGGGTCTTCCCATTAGAAAAAAAAGTTGGGGTCCGTTGCCCCCCAAGGGAGGCCCCCCTGACAATTTTAGGGAGACTAAGTAGCTCCCTTTGACCCAGTAACATTCCTCAAGTTTCAAATCTTTACCTCAATTAAGAAAAAAGTTAGAGGGGGTGGAAGGGACTTCTGGATCTCCCTGTATTTTTTACCTGTATCATGAACATCAGCTGCTGAAATACTTCCAAGATGTTTATAACAGCTAGATTAGCCACTCGCGACATTGTGCAACTGGTCACTATCAGTCACATCTGATTTTGTAATGGCTCTAAAAACAGGTCTCAAAAATGGGAAGGCCAAAGTACATTAGCGCAGGAATTGCGTAGCTTGCTCAAAAGGAAGTCGAAAATTTCGTCCTTCTTGCAAAACAGTAGTGAAAATCATGGAAGGTGAATCTGTTCTGCCTTCTTAAAAAAAAACTAAAGAAGAAAAAATGGATATCTGGACGTACAAACTTGGAGAGAAAAATTGCGAAGGAATGCACTTACTCCATTTCCGCTTTGAGTTAAATAATGATGAAGTGGTTCTAATAACAAACAAGCAGGTAAATCCAACACGTCGTGTCGGAAGAGCGCACCTTAAGAATAGATTCCTATTTTCATATTCAGTTTTAGGCTTGTTCCCAGCTATCTAACTAATCATAATCTCCCTCAAATCTTAAGTTGGTCTTCATAAATAATTCACTGCTCTAATTAGACATCCTAGGCTCTTTTTTACTTCAAATTGCCTACCGTTCTCGTGTGTTAAATAGGTTTTATTTAATATTTACTTCTTGCATTTACTAATCGAATGGTGTAAGATACTTGCAATTTTAGTTAAAAAAATAACAATTTTATTGCGTTCAATTGCAAAAGTATTTTTACACAGACTTTTGAGTCTTTCTACAGGTATTGCTAAGGTTTAGCAAGCCAGCAGGTATGGGTATGAATGAAAGTCGAAGGCAACTCTCAGCTACTAATCACTTATAAAAGAACGAAGGCACTGAAAGTGTACAATCGCATGAAACTTGTCGCAATGTGAACACTCAGTTCTGTATTGGAGAGCACATCTATTTTTTTAAAATGTTGAATCGGAAACAATATGCGGATTTATATATTTGAAAGTAGGGAGCAGTCGTTCATTTACCATATAATGCACCGCACATGTGCAATAAGGTTAGGTTAGGTTAGGGGTTTACCCCTTGCTGGCCCTCTGTCTACTAGGAAAATTTGGAAAATACTTAAATGCCTGAGCAGCCTCTTTCTTGAGGGGAAAATAATATAGAGTGTTATCAATCGTCGTATTTAATGTATTCACATAACAAAAAAGAGAACCTTGACTCATTGCAGTTGTCAGAAATGATTGATAATAATATTTTTAAGATTATACAGATTTTTTAACAAGACCTAGTCAAATCAGGAGGCAACCCTGATTATACTCCTTTCCTTTAGACCACGAAACAATCAAGGGAACAAGCAGGAACTATTTCTAGCAAATCACTACCAGAGCGTTAGTCAATCCTGGTATTTTCTTTTTTATGTCAGATTATGAATACAATATTTTATCTCTTTGCTAAAATGGATAGTAAAATTGTTTTATTTAAGTAATGTTTTACCTTTTCAGGTGGGTGTCATCTCCAACATCGCTTCTGTATGACCCAGCTATCCACCGCACTCTGTGTAAATTAATGAAAAAGCTTTTCATGCAGCTTATTGCTGAATTTAAACGTCTCGGCTCTGTTGTGATCAATGCTAACTTTAACAAAATTCTCATTTGTACAAAGAAAAGATCTCTAAAGGATGGTGTTGGATATATTGAATTTGTAGTGCGAAACATCAGGAACAAAGAAATATTTCATTACATCGAATTGCTCTATCGTAAAAGCTCCTGGGAATACCTTTTATGGTATGATCCATATAATTTCGGTGGCATCCCTACAAAAATGCCAGAGAATTTATTAAGTGTCGGTGAGAACAACAATCTAGACGAATTATTTGCAGAGCAATGTGAAGCAATCCCTGATCAGAGTTCAAACTTAAGTTTTACGAGCAATTTGAAAGGAAAAAAGGATTTCTCAGATTCTAAGCTTGAGCAAGAGGGAACACTAATAGATGATGAAGAAAAAAATGAAGAAAATGAGATAAGGAACAAGACTAAATATTCTACTGGAAAGGGAAGTGTTGAATTGAACTTTCATATGGTTGAACATTTACCAGAGATGTTTCAAAATCAGTTTAGGAACATTATCGGTGGTTATATAGGCTTGATTTTTGATTTCTTATCTGAAAACGTAGGGAAGCAAAATGCAGATGATTTACTGAATAATCGAAAATTGCTATCCTCTCAATTAAGTCAGATAACACAGTCAGTTCCCCTCGGCACTAATTCATTTGAAGCTGCTAAAGAGTATGCTCAACACTTAATTAAAACAGAATTAACGCCAAAATTACTAGCATTAGTGCAGAAATTAGACCAAAAATTCCCCAAGTATCAGATTGATAATAATCTAGTTCCAGGCATAAAACTGCAAGAAATCAAACCATCACTTGAATTTATAAAAGTTGTCACACAAGTGTTAAGTTTAGATCCATCAATATCTAATGAAATTCAAAAGTTGCGGAGCTTCGCTTTCCAAATGATTGGAACCAGTGCCTTCAGCAATGAATCTCAATTCTTTGATCCATTCATCAACATTCTAATTCCAGAGATCATCTG
The DNA here is from genome assembly GCF_918797505.1 of Bemisia tabaci. NCBI lineage: Eukaryota > Metazoa > Arthropoda > Insecta > Hemiptera > Aleyrodidae > Bemisia > Bemisia tabaci. The sequence goes on from NC_092793.1 coordinate 84,568,965, forward strand.
TGATTACTGCAATTATTCACATGAAATCAATGTCACAAAAGAAATCCACAAAAAGAAAACGGAAGATGGATTTTTTGTTTGGTTCTGCCCTTTTTGCAAATCTAATTATGATATGGAGACCAGAATTCAAAACACTCTGATAGATTCTGTGCATACTAAGTTAATGACTTATTCTTTACAAGATTTAATTTGTTCTACTTGCCGGCAAATAAAACTGGACAATCTAAGTGAAAGCTGTGAATGTGCTGGAAAATACAATTTGTTATTCCAGTACAAAGAAGTTTATCAATTTTTATCTACTATCTGTAATATAGCCTACCAGTTCAATATGCTTCTACTCCAAGAGCTGTGTCAAAACTATTTGAAAATGAATTACTCCTAATCATTGTGATAGAACTTTTGTTGTTTGTATCCTTCATTAAGAATCTAATGATATCTTACATTTTAGTTCAAACAAATTTTTATTTGATTTTTATCTACATTGTTCCTCCTTAGCACTAAAACCAACGTTAAATCAAGTTCAAACTTTGGTAAACTTTAGAGGTTCGCGAAGCTTCGCATTTTGCGAAGCGAAGCGATAATTACGCGATAATGAACGCGGTAATTCCAATTTTCGCGCTCTTTTGGATACGATGCCGAATGCCTATGCTTGATGGATAATTCGTCCGCGTGAACCGGTTCTTTGCGCATGCGCTTGCGGCCGCTCCGCGTTATTTAGCGCCTTTTCTTGAGGACTCTGCCTGGTCAGCGTTCATAAGTAAGTATTTTGTACTGAACTCAAACTGTATGAACATTTGTAACAAATGTTCATCTTATTTGTTCTTATGAGACTTTTTTACTTTGTGTTCTCGAATAAACTTAATAAAGTTTTTTGAAAAGCTTAAATCGATGGTTTTCAATTCATATTTCCCACAATTTTGTAGGTATTGCTATGCTTTACATTAAAATGGATAAAAAAAAAAAAAAAAATCAAAAGGAAAATAAAAAGTTAAAACCGTTTTTACTTTTTATCATTCCGTTATAATGAAAGCAAAACCGATGACAAAATTACAACAAAAATGTTAGATCTGCTGGCATTTCAATAAAAATATATTCTTAAAATTTAGGAGAAAAGGAGGGAAATTTTAATGTGTGTATTTTTCATGTATTTCCCGGTGTTCAACGAAATTTACCACCGCCGCACGCTGACAATGAGTCGCGACTCGCTGGAGTGAATGTCACGAAATTCCGCGGGTTGCATCCAGCGTATTTGAAGGTGTTTTTCTTGTCCGCTTCGCTTCGCAGTTGCTTCGCAAATTATGAAGCGTCGCCTTCGCTTTGCTTTGAAAAACGCTGCTTCGCGGATTTCTAGTAAACACCCTGGAAAAATAAAAAAATTAGGATCAAACAAAGTTTTAGCCCCAAGGTTTGCATTAAGTTGCTGTCTGTTTCCTACCAGTTCACTGATATTACATCAGCTTGCTGTATTGGCCCTCTTAGCCCAACATGGTGTCAGTAACACTTTGATACTGAACCCATGTACATTACATGGCATGACGAGACACAACACTACACTGAACAATTGAAAGGATATCTTTAATTTTTCAAAAGTCCATTATTTTTTGTAATTGTAGGGGATGGCTTTTTAATCTCTGAAAATTATTATATTCTTATCAATCAATTGCGAAGTACACTTTAAGTATAAGCTCAATTTACTAACTTTGTTGAGAACTGCTGGAAGATCAGGCGAATCCAGCCGTTTGATAACTCCAAAAGTCAGTTTATTTAGGGTCTAAGCACTCATTTTAAAGTTTGGTCATCAATTTTTTTTCTTTTGGGGATATTAGGGGTACATTTTGAGGCAAATCTCAAGAATGAGCTTCAGAATAGTAACAATTTATTTATGTGACACCTGTATTTGCCAAACTTTTTTCTGTTTGCAAGTTTTCATTTCTTTTTCACAAGAGGAATCAAAACAAAGTATTGATCGAAGCTGATGCCCTCAGTGAGCTCTCTGAAAGTTTTCACCCCAACAGCAAACTAGCATCATTTTAATGAGAGTAAAATGAAGGCATAATCAATAGTATCATAATATCTGATACTTAATTTTTTTACATCTACGGTCAGTCTCATGTGGAGCCACTATTTTAACTTGGGTCACCAGTGTAGTGGTGCACCCAAGTGTTGCAAGATTACAGGCGTGTTGGTGTCTTTTAGTATTTTTTCACTGACGTGGATTTTATCATATCTCTACATTTTATTTAAATCATGATCAATGATGACTAAATTGAAATATGACAATGTTGTAACAACAACATGAGAACAAAAATTAATACGTTTCTTATCAGCTGAGTTTTTTCATAACCTCCGGTGCATTAATTAGAAAAAGTCGATACACCGAAAAGCGCTGTTTTTATTTCGTTGATCCCTTATTTTATCCCTGCATCCCTTGGGGTTATGGGCCCAGGTCGTTTTTACTTAGTTCTGTGAAGTATTTATCGCAAGTGTAGTTCTTTGAAGTATTTATTGCAAGTGTTAATATGGACCTTAAGTCTAAAAAGAACATTAAACCATTTGATGGTGAAAAGTACAGCATATGGAAACTTCGAATTCGCGGGCTATTAACGAAAAAAAATTTAATTGATGTGATTGATGGGAAATCTAGTGAAAATAGTGAATCTAGTGACTGGCAGGCCAAGAATATGCTGGCAAAAGCTATTGTGCTTGAAAATTTGGCAGATTCTCATCTGCATTTCGCAACTCCGGAGCGGACAGCTCGGGAGGTTATAAAAAGTTTAGACGATCTGTTTGAAAGAAAAAGTATTGCCGCTCAAATCGCCGTGAAAAAGCGATTATTTGCTCTGAAGTTCGACTCAGATACTGCTTTGATGAAGCATTTCATTAGATTCGATGATCTGCTCCCCGAACTTCAAGCTGCCGGTGCAGCGTTAGAGGAATCAGATAAGATTGCTCATCTTCTTGTGACCCTCCCCCCGAGCTATAATGGCATAATTACGGCGATTGAAACATTATGTGATGAAAATTTAAGTGTTGCGTTCGTTCAAATTAAATTGTTAGATCACGAACTAAAATTAAAAACTGATAAAGCTGACAATAGCGCGAAAATTCTCCAAGCAAGTGACAGTGCTACCAGTGCTACCAAAGGAAAAAGACAATTCAGAAATTCTAAATTTGTGAAAAACTTTAGACAAAAACCAAAGCAAGCAAATCGAAATAATTTTAAAGCCTGTTATCACTGCGGCAGGAAAAATCATATGATCAAAGATTGTGTCTTTTACAAGAAAACTTTGAAATCAAAAACAACTCATCCTCAAAGCAAATGGAATGAGTTCGTCAATGTTTCTACCGAAAATGAAAAACATCAAAGTATTTTGACTGTCTCAAGTTTTGCATTCATGGCTCAGGAGAACTCGAATAGTTCGGACAGTGATGACAACCTAACCTTCATTCTGGATTCTGGAGCTTCGACTCACATCGTAAAAACAGAGAGTGCATTCAAAAGCTTCGTACATCTGAACCCTCCGATAAAAAAATCAGTGGCTAAAAACGGAGCTCATATCTTTGCCTACAAGAAAGGAAATATTCCAGTGAGGATTGAACCAGGATTTGAAGGAGTCCTTAAAGACGTATTGTATTGTCCGGAAGTCCCGTACAATTTGCTCTCTGTAAGAAAAATTCAGGAAGCTGGATTTGATGTGATCTTTAATCAGCAAGGAGTAACAATATCAAAGGGAATTACGGTTGTAATGATCGGTAAGCCATTTAATAATTTATTCTCTGTGAAATTCATGATTGACAAAACAATGGCTTACGGTTATCTTCTGATAAGTACAAATTATGGCATGAACGTTCAGAACACATGAGTAAAGCTAAATTTTTAGAGTTAAAAAGATGCTTATTGATGACGTAGATCAAATTGAGAATGTTATGCCGAGCGAAAATTTATGTGAAGCTTGTATTAGTGGTCAGCAAACAAAATTGCCATTTCAAAATTCTAAAGATAAAAGGTGTGTGCGAAGACGGCTCTTCATCGTACATTCCGACGTATCAGGTCTTATCACTCCTCCAACTCATTTAAATCAAAATTATTTTGTGATTTTTGTAGATGAATTCACGCATTATTGCGTCACATACCTGATTCAACACAAATCAGATGTTTTCTCTGTTTTTAAAGATTTTGTTGCAAAGAGTGAAGCACATTTTAACTTAAAATTAGTTAATCTATTTTGCGATAATGGTGGCGAATATTTTTCCAGTGAGATGAAACAGTTTTGTGTGCAAAGAGGCATCACGTATCACCCTACGATCCCGCGAACCCCACAGCAAAATGGAGTGTCAGCGCGTATGATAAGATCGATTACAGAGCGAGCTTGTGCAATGCTTAGTGGAGCCAAGTTGAACTTAGTATTTTGGGGAGAGGCTGTTCTTACAGCAACATATATTTTAAACTTATCGCCAACGAGGGCCTTGAGTTCAGCTGTGACTCCATACAGGGTGTACCAAAAGTCCGTCCCACCCCTGCTAACTTTTGAACGAATTGAGCTAGGGTAATGAAACTTTGGGAATGTTCCTATCTCAAAGGGGACCATCTTTTGGGGGGGTCAAAATTTTGGTTCCCCCTCAGGGGGGGCGCGGGGGGCCCCCAACTTTTTTTTTCAAATGGCAACCCCTATCTTGTGATACCTCATTCGAAAGAGCATAAAAAACTAAGAATTTAAGTAAAAATTGCAGAAATCACTTCGCTGTAATTTTAAGGGGGGGCTCGGACCCCCAAATACGTCAATTCAAAGGTCATTCAATTTTCCCGCGAAATAAGCCAATTTCCCCTAGATTTGCCTCCACATTATCTCAGTAAGGTCAAAGTTAGTTCAACATTACGTTGGCAAGTCCCCAAATTTCGGGAAAAGTTAAAAAAAAACGAAATTTAAGGTGATCAAATTTGACCGTTTAAATTTCGTTTTTTTTTTAACTTTTCCCGAAATTTGGGGACTTGCCAACGTAATGTTGAACTAACTTTGACCTTACTGAGATAATGTGGAGGCAAATCTAGGGGAAATTGGCTTATTTCGCGGGAAAATTGAATGACCTTTGAATTGACGTATTTGGGGGTCCGAGCCCCCCCCCCCCTTAAAATTACAGCGAAGTGATTTCTGCAATTTTTACTTAAAAGCGGACACAATTTGGTAAATTTTCCCGTTTTATTTTTTTCTCTACGATAATTTGAACCGGAGTTATGATTTTTTGAAAATAGGTCAAATTTGACCTTTGACCTATCATAACTCGGTCAAAATTTAAGATATTGATCTGCGGTTTGCGCCAAAATTCTTAGTTTTTTATGCTCTATCGAATGAGGTATCACAAGATAGGGGTTGCCATTTGAAAAAAAAAGTTGGGGGCCCCCCGCGCCCCACCTGAGGGGGAACCAAAATTTTGACCCCCCCCCCCCCAAAAGATGGTCCCCTTTGAGATAGGAACATTCCCAAAGTTTCATTACCCTAGCTTAATTCGTTCAAAAGTTAGCAGGGGTGGGACAGACTTTTGGTACACCCTGTATGAAGCATGGCACAATAAAAAGCTGCAAATAAAATTTCTGAAAGTTTTTGTATCTACAGTCTATGCTCATAACAACACAAAAAAAAGGAAATTTGATGAAAAATCCTTTAAAGGCATTTTAGTTGGTTATGAACCAAATGGATATAAAGTGTGGGATCAGAGGAGAAAATATTTGTCAGAGTTAGAAATGTAATTGTCGATGAAACAAATTACTTAGAATCCAGACCTACGTTGAAGTGCTCTGTGGTTACAGAGAGTGAGAAAATAATTGATGCATCTGACTGTACGTCAAAATCAGAACTGAGAACTCAAGAGGGAACTGATGCATCTGACTGTGCGTCAACATCAGAACTGAGAAGTCAAGAGGGAACTGATGTATCTGACTGTAAGTCAAAATCAGACCTTCATAAAGAACTTGAAATAAAGAAAAGCGCAGAACAGGATCATAACTCTAGTAAAGACAAATAGGGTGATGCGAAGATCCATGTAGAGACGGATAAAAACTGTGTTTTGAAGCCCCAAAATCATCAGAGTGAGTTTTTTGGGTCAAGGAGGAGTGATCTAAATGGACTTGATGAATTCATTTTAGATGCACAATCCATTGACTGTGATGTACCCAAGACTTTAAATGAAGTTGAGAATAGAGCTGATAAAATTCAATGGCAACAGGCTATTAAAGAGGAGCTTGACTCTCTCGCATTCAACAAAACTTGGAGTCTTGTACCAAAGCCTGAGGATAAAAATATTGTTGATTGTAAATGGATTTTTACAATTAAGAAGGATGAATTTGGGAAACCTAAAAAACATAAAGCGCGGTTAGTTGCTCGTGGATTCAGTCAAAAATATGCTGAAGACTATGATGAAGCTTTTGCTCCTGTCACTCGAATAGCAAGTTTCAGAATTCTGGTGGCTTTTGCCAACCAATTTGATTTGCTAATTCACCAAATGGATGTGAAAACAGCTTTTCTAAATGGAAATTTGAGAGAGGAAATTTATATGAGAATTCCTGAGGGAGTTGTAAGTAATGGTAATCAAGTGTGCAAGCTCAATAAATCTTTGTACGGTCTAAAACAAGCCGCTAGATGTTGGTTTGAGACTTTTGATGTGAAGCTCATTAAAGCAGGGTTTAAAACTTCACCTGCTGATCGGTGTGTTTATTTTTTGGACAAAGTAAGTGTTGATAAAAACATTTATGTTGTTCTGTACGTTGACGATGTCGTAATTATTTGCAAAGATATGGAAACAATGAATAATTTTAAACGATATTTGATGAGTGAATTTCGTATGGTGGACCTTGGAAATATTAGATTATTTCTGGGAATTAGAGTTGAGAGATGCGACGGGATTTTAACTTTGAGTCAATGTGCTTATATTGATACAGTTTTGAAGAAGTTTAATATGGCTGATTGTAGTGCTGTTGACACTCCACTTCCAAGTAAATTAGATTTTGTAGAACTTAATTCAGTTGAAGGGAACGACGCGCCCTCTCAGAACCTCATTGGGTGTTTGATGTACATAATGATATGCACAAGACCTGATTTGTGCGCTGCAATAAGTATTTTATGCAGATATACAAGCAAGAACAATAAGATCTCGTGGCAATACTTGAAAAGGGTGTTACGATACTTAAAAGGCTCGAGGAATTTGAAACTGACCTATACAAAGAAACTTATATTTACTTTATCTTGAGTGGTCACTGTGATTCTGATTGGGCAACAGATGAAAACGATAGAAAGAGCACGACAGGCTTCCTATTTCAATTATTTGAAAACTGTACCATTTGTTGGAATACCAAAAAGCAAAACTCTGTGGCTGCCTCATCCACTGAAGCAGAGTATATGGCGCTTTTTGAAGCTGTCAGGGAAGCTCTATGGTTGAAATCGTTTCTGAGTAGTATTAATATGACTGCAATAACTCCCATTTCAATTTATGAAGACAACACCGGTTGCATAAGTATTGCGAAGAATCCAAGTAGCCACAAAAGATCAAAACACATAGATGTAAAGTATCATTTTTCTAGAGAACAGGTAGAAAAAGGGCTAATTAATGTGAAATATGTTCCAACAGGTGATCAGCTAGCCGATTTATTGACCAAACAGTTATCCACCACAAAATTCAAGAAATTAAGACCAGGTCTGGGTCTTCAAAATTAGCAAAATTAGAAATTAGCAAGTCAAAATTCAAGTGGATTCGTCAAAATTCAAGTGAACTTGTCAAAATTCAAGTGGACTCAGATTCAAAATTCTAAAATTGTTAAAAATTCAAGCCAAAATTTTTCATAATTCAAGTCAAAATTCTAAATTTGTTTGCAATTTTTTCGGTCTGGTGAGGTTTTTCTGGGTTTCCCTCATCCGTTGCAACAAATGTTGGACCTGCATGTTTTCCCAGTGAGCATCTATTAACAATGACATTAATTTTTAAGGAAGCGAATTGAAATATGACAATGTTGTAACAACAACATGAGAACAAAAATTAATACGTGTCTTATCAGCTGAGGTTTTTCACAACCTCCGGTGCATTAATTAGAAAAAGTCGATACACCGAAAAGCGCTGTTTTTATTTCGTCGATCCCTTATTTTACCCCTGTATCCCTACGGACTATTCTGCTTCATCCTCAGTCGGTCATGCCTCTTCATTTCAATTGCTATTCATCCTTCTTTGTGAGCTGCTCAAAAATCCTTGAAAATATCTTGCAATTCAGTAGACAGTAGCTACTTAGGTATGAGTAGGTGATCAGATGTACAACAGGAACATAGCAACGAATTTCACAAGCAGAAATCAGGAAATCAATGGAGGTCATGAAATTTGAGCAAAAATTCCACAAACAGATCTTAAAAAAATATGTACGGCTATAAACGTTTCTCGCAGGGACTGGCTCACATCTAAAGGGGTAGAGGGTAGACCCTTGGCCGGTCAAGGGGGCGGAATATGATATGCACCCCCTACGTGGAGAGGGGTCCAGTAAATTTTGGAAAATCAATAATAGACAAACAATGCGCCAAAACGTGATATACCGCGATGTGCGCATTTCCATTTTCGTACATAGTCTTTTCGCCCTACTTGGAGAGCAAAAAAATCGTACTTTGAAAATTTCTATAACATTTCTGTTATTACCACGTGAAAGAACGCAAAAAGTTGAGTTAATCACCATAATTTCAGATGTCTAGATGCATTCCATCATGCCTTCGGAGCCTTTCGCTTTATTGGAATTTGCAATCCTTCAAGAGATCTCGTACGTGCCAAGTTCCAGAATTTGCCAGAATTGTGGCATATTTTCCATTAAGATATGACCCAAAAAAACCATATCTTATCTAAGAACAGCCGAAGCCAGAATTCACTGTTCATCCAAAGAATTTGCTGAAGCTCATTAATTTCCTTAAGAAACGTGTATAATGAGCACACTGCAATAGTAATGAAAGGAAATAAGACCTGTCCTATGTAGGTCTTTGGGAGATTGTACCCTCTACAATTTTTTCCCTATTTTAGAAGACTCAAAATATGATTAGTTCCTCATTTTTTATTTGGAAGTTGCCGAATATTTATTTTCTTCAAAATGCCAATAAAAACCTCAGTACTTTGTAATCATAATTTGATTCATATCAATCGCTCTATCTCTTTTACATTAGCTAAATGGTACATTTGATACCTAAGAAAATTCACGGTAAAAAAGTATTTTTTTTATTACTGTATCTCAGTTGACATTAGCTTCAAATTCAAAATTTGTAAAATTCGTTTTTTCAAGGAGGGTTTGATTCATTATAATGCCTTGACCCAACCCTATATCGACGGTGAAACTACTAAACCACGTATCTCGGTTTGCGACGTCGCAGACTTCCTGTCATACTTTATTTTTTAAATGAAAAACTACTTAACATCCAGTCTTGAAAATTTCTGTGATTATTCCTCTTTGTGCGGAGAAAATTCCGTGAAAATTTCAAGGAATGATATTGATTTGGTCTACTTCAAAAAATCAAATGTGAGCGTAGATTTTTAAACACCGCAAACGAGATACGTGGTTTGGTAGTTTCACCGTCGATATGCTGTATCGACACCTAAATACATGGCTGTGAAAGCTTAGAATGCAATTTTCTCAATACTTAAGACTAATGCTATAAGCATATACTCTTTATACATATTTATTTGTGTATCAAAGAAAAGCGGAGTTATTCTGAGTAGTAATGATGTAAATCAAACTCCAATCAATTCAATTTTCCAAGGCCTCGTCTCCGGGGTATATTTTCCTGTAATTCAGTGCTATGAAAAGTTGCCTTAAAGAATGTGAAAGCCCTTTGGAGAATGTAGCAGCAAGAAGTCGCCAAAGTCTGTTGTGAGCAGTTAAATGCTATCTGTGGTGACAAGGCCCATCAATTCAAAGGCAGGGTTATGCCTTTCATTTACGAAAGAGCTTGATTTGATGGATGTTAGACACTTCCTTCTGTCAAGGGATAGGAGAAAAAATATTAAGGAAAAAAATTTGGATTCCAAGTTTTACTTCTTTTTTATTAAAAATGATGAATTTGCAAAATAATACAGAAGAAAAGGACAAAGTACAAATTAAAGTCCTATGATGAGGGGAAAACATGTAAAGAAGCATTGTTAACTAATAAATCCTGTCAGCCAGTAAATTAGTTGAAGAGCCAATCTCATGATTGAACATTTCAAACTTTATGTTTTGAATAGATTACAGTAAAAGGGACTATTTCTTATCCTTTCCCTCACTTTTATTCATGTCAAGGTCTAGATGAGACCTACATCAAAGAACTCTGGAGTGAGAAATTAACTTTAATAGCAACAGCCATCGATTTTAAGGCATAAAAGGATGAGTCACCGAGGAAAATTAACTTTAAACTCAACTGAGCACAATGAAACAAACAATTAGAAATTTAGGAGCAGTAAATTTACTCGAGTTCTTTTGTGTTCTTCTTGTTGTGACAGAAAAAAAATTGGTGGTATTATTAACACTAGAACTAATAAGATCCAACCTAAATTAAAACAAAATAGAAAAGAAAAGTTACAATAAAAGAGGAAAGCAACATGTTGACTGCCAACGTTTGTACTGTATCCATCCTTTCAACTATGCTTTGGGTTCATAGGTACCATGTTTGCTAGAGAGGAATATCTCCCAAGAATCGTCACGGCTAACTGTTACATTGTCAGACCCAGCACAAGATTCTTTTTGGAGTTTCACTTTTATTTTTTTTATTTTCATTTTCTACTTTTTTAAACTCAATTTCTGAACTTCTTCTGAAAGGCAGAAGCTGGAGAGCCTTTCAGCATTAGGCATACAGGATTGATGAAGGCAGTGAACTTCATGAAAGAAAAATAGAAGATGAGAGGGCTAAAAATAATGATGATAAATAAAAAATTAGATTCAAGTTCATTTTGCTTTACATATATAACAATTCTGATGAGAGGAATACGTGCATTTTGTTAACAAAACGATGCAGGAAAAAACCTTAGGGCGAGTTTAATGCAATAACAGAAATTTTACCAAAAGGAAAAATCAAACTGAATTGACCCAATCCAGAGAAAGAAAAAAATAGATGAATTCCACACAATATTCAGAAGTTATGTTCATGAACTATTGTTGAATTTCGAAAACTTCCATTTCTTTGCATCCTCAACCTCAACGATTACCTGAAAACAAATTGACTTACTCATTAATCTGAACTTAAAAAAATAAAGGGTGGGGGGGGGGGGGGGTTCAAGGGACTAATATTATGAAATTTCCATTAATTCACTCTGTTCATGGAAACGCATGGGATCAGTCTCCTTTAATCATAATTATCATATCTTATGTACAAAAACCAGCATGGTCTCTTAAGGCGTCTCCTTTTTTTTAAATGACCTGCACATCCACCGCGGGAAGTAAAGTGTATTACCCTAAAAGGGAGCAGGAATTTTGGAGTAACAGGTTTTTAATTCTGCCTAACACTCAAATAAAGGCGCATTTATCTCCACCTTTAATCTTGAGTTAGTAGGTCGCACAGCGGTGGTTATCTTGATCTGACAGAGCGATGTGGGAAAAAAACAGCTGTCTAAGAAGTGTCTTCCCGTAACCCTCTGTGTGACAATAGTCTGCTCAAATACTTTCTTTCAGTGACCCACTATGCGACAGGACATTTATCCAAGATATTTTTGCCTCTGACCTTGTGCCACAAACAGTCCAAAAAATTCTGGCTCTAGACCCACTGGGCTAGACCCACTCCCACCCGCTCCCCTCATGCCACGCACCTCTCGTCTAAGACTTTGAAAACTCGTCATTTTTAAACAGCTCAGCCAATTTTGCTTAAATTCATTACCAGCCTAGAACTAGGTAAGATATTCCTCCTGTAAAAATTTCGGTGGAAAATCTTCTTTACATCGCAAAAAGTTTCACCTGGAAAACTTTTAAAATGAGGAAAATATAACACAGCAAAAATCGGCAACAGCGCGATGAGTCGGAAATACACACACACACACCCTTACATGCAAACACACACCCTTACACCAACACACACACGCGCGCGCGCAGGTCTGACGCGATGGTCGGAATACGCGCCGGTAGATCCTCGCGAAGCCGAGCGAGAGCGCCGCCATTCTCCGCAATCGAATGAAGTAGTCAGTTGATCCCGCAACTTGAGCCCGAGACCGCCCGCGCCCAATCACCAACGATCTAGAAACTATAGATAAGGGGTTCCTATGCTACGCCAACAGTGAAATTTGTAACACACCAGGAGCAACAATTAGGTTAGGACGAAGATAGTCGGTTTCTATAGCTTCTTATGGGACTGTTGCTGAATACGGACTTGTATCAAAAGATCTAACTATTTGAAAATCTGTGTCCTGATATGGAACTTAGCTATTCATCAAGTGCGTTTACGATGAAAATTTCAATGCTAAATCTAACCTCGAGATTTATTCATTCTAAAATCTCCCGTAAGATTCCATGTATTTGAGGTTATGACAAAGATAGCAATCGGCCATTTCCACTCCCCGCCCGCCTATCGAACAACCGCTTCATGTGTGTTACGTTTTTTCGTAGGCCACCACCAATCTATAGTTTCTATATCGTTGCCAATCACACGAAAAATCGGAAAAATACCTAACCAGCACCAAAATTCCCTGACTTTTCCCGGTTAGTTTTTTTCCCTGACTTTTCCCGGTCGCCAACAACCCTGTACCTACATAGAGGAGGTAATGGTTATTACAAAGGAATTTTGATTTCCCTTCAACTCCCGTAAAACCTCAGTATTGGAAATGCCGAAATATATCAAAGTAAATTTTAGACTGAGTCTCCTTCTTTTCCATTACTTTTACCCATTCTGAAAACGTGATGGAGTATAAATCATCTTTAGTCCAGTCATAAGGTGCTTTAAAGCTGTTTTGAGAGCTGACTTTTTTTCCTTACTGAATATCTGAAACAGCAAGGGTCCTGAACGAGAATCCTACAGGCCACCCAACCTTTCACAAACCATTTGAACCCATTCCTCCCAAAACTTCCACGGGGAAAATTTACTCATTTCTCCCGGTTTTTGGGTAAAATAATGGAAATTGTTGATATTCCCACCATTTTAGTGAAACTTACTTGATTGTGAATAAAATTGATGTCATTTCCAACCTAACCTGAAATTCGTAAGATAAGAAATGTCCCAGAATCCAAACGTAAACAAACAGTTTGTTCAGATGTCTCCATGAATTGCACATAAATAAATGAAATTAAAAAAAAATGCTCCATTATGAGAGGATTCAATCGAAAGACATGGGTCAAATATTCTAGTTCAATTTTGCAACAAAAAAAGCCCTTGTTTTAGAGTTCAACGAAAGAGGCAATAGATCAAAATGTAGAAAAGAGAAAAAATCGAGAGATTTTGGAGGAAATGAAAATAAAAAGGGAGAGATACAATACAACTAGGGAAAGAGGAAGCAGATCAGAAAAGGTGTAAGTTACGTAGGCTCACCATGATTATAATTGATAACAGCTAACAACTTTCTCTTTAGGATTCCATTTTCTTTTTACCTTGAGGCGTATTTGAAGCCAACATTGACTCTTCCATGACATTTTTATAAGCCTGGTGTTTGGCTGCTGCGGCAGCTGCAACGGCTGATGCTGCCGCTGCAGCGCTTATGCCAGCACCTGCACTTGTGCTCACTGACGAACCAGTAGGATTCTTCTGTTTTAACATTGTCCAGTCGAATAAGTAATCAAACTGATGATTCAGCGTTCGGAACAAGATACGGAATAATTGCCTCAAGTACATATAGTCAGGAGCTTCTTCAAAACGAAGGCCTCTACAGTAGTTCAAATACATGGCAAATTCTGCAGGGAATCCCTGAAAAATTTGGAAAACAAAAACAAACATTATACAAATACCAAATGTAGTATCAAACTATTAAAATTTGTTGTTGTGTCACTCATGCTGAAAAACTGAGTGTCGTAGCAGTATAATTTTCAGACATGAAACTTAAGAAAAACTTGAAATCAAATTTTAAAGTGTAAAATTTAGTCCATTGAACCAAAATTTTTAGGTGGATTTCGAGGAAATATCTACCCATTGCAGACGGTACGACCTCGTAATTTTCGCCCAAAGAGCATCGATCCTGAGGCCCTGAGTTGAAAAATGTAGCTCATAAAAAAAGTACGATATATATTTATAATTTTTGGAACTTCTTGGCTTTAATTTTCCTGTGAAATGGTGCGGACCCAGCACCATTTCTCCACCTTACTACATACAGTACGGGCCCCTTCTTAGTGTATGATTTCTCTCATTTGTACGCACAGTTTGGGGATATGTGTTTTTTCCCGTTCGGGAGCGGGCAGTTGTGTCTAGATGCGTTCGCATCTCCAACCAGCCTGGTAATCATTTTTTCGGGTTTTCCTTGTTTTGTTATGAAAGTTGTTCAACAGCAACGGTAGATGGCGCGAGGATCACTTTAGTGTCACGCCTTGGGTCATATCCATCATGACGGCGTTTTTGTTACGTTGGGTTCACTGACGAGTGTAATCTGCTGGTGAGGCCTAAAAAGACCCGAACTGGTATAGATGTCTCGCCATGACTCCAACTTATTATTCCAATGCAAACTGCCTGAGCTAAACACTCTCCCCCCCCCCCCTCAGTTTTGTACTGGTACTCATTTGAGTTAAAAAAAATGTATTTTTGACTCTAATTATAATTATTAAAACTTTTTGGCTTTGATTTCCCCGGGAAATGGTGTGGACCCAGCACCATTTCTCTACCTTGTTACATACAGATCGGGCCACTTCTTAGTGTTTGTGTTCTCTCATTTATGTATTTATATATATATATACCTGGGATCTTGCGCACCTTTACGACCGTTTTTCCCCGGAACTATCGATACGATCAGAACGAAACTAAGCATGATTCTTCACTACTATGGGGTCTACATCAAGTTTCACTTTTGGTGAAAATCGGCCTATCTCTTGGTTCAGTAACATCAAGGTCATTGGGGGATGATTTTTTGAACTCGTCCGATCTTAGTCGGTGCTACAACCTATATTCACCCACCCTCTGAAACCACCCCTTATCCAGAAAATCTCAAGTCCATAGAGAAACCAAGTAACAAGAGATATTGCTAAATTTCATTGAAAAAAATACTTTTTTTACAGGAGAGTAATTGTACATATTCTTCCGAAAATTGGAAGGGATTTGCTTCACATGACGAAGGAAATCCCCTTTTATTTTTAAGAGAATTTACATTACCGTTCTCCCATATAAAAACAAAACTCCCAATGAAATTTGGCAAAGACCAATGTGACTGGGTTCTGTTCCTTTCTGCTTGATTCAGACTAAGTGTGACAAAATTTTGATCAAATTTGGGGATGTAAAATAGAATATGTTTTTTAAAAATGTTCAGTCAAAATATGAAAATTTAGCATTATTTTTAAAATCCTCTTGAAATGTAGATAGGATGAGACTTTTATATAAGTTAACAGAGATGGATTTATTAATGAAATAGGGTATGCATAAAATAACATGGGTCCACTTCAAAAAATGTTGAAAAGCTTCGAGAATCAATGCAAGCAAGAGCTATGGAAGGAATAAAAATTCCCTGTTGAAGCTTTTTTAATTTTATTCATATTTCGTAACGTTTTAGAGAGCGTGCTCAAACTTGATCACATTTAAAAGAGCTGTGCATACACATAGGAATTTTCATGAAAGAACCACACACATTCCAAACGGTGTACTGGCATACTATGAAAACAAATAGTGCCCTGCCTGGTGGAAATACCCTTTCTGCCATACTCGCAACTTAGGCAATAGTTCTAGGTATTAATGAAATCGAGTAATTAGAAAATCTGAGGCAAAAGGCATGTCTTTGTCCCGAGACCAAGGCAGAAACAGTGGACCAGACGTAACTGCTGCGCAAGAATAAATGATACTTGACCTAAATTCTGAAGTGGCTCAAAATAGAATTCAGGGATGTCTCTGGGATGCTGAGCATGAATTTGAAGTCAGATTCATTTAAAATTTGCAAAAAACATGACATTTCAAGACCATAATACCTCCTTTTGATGTGCAATATGGGAATGGTTAAGCACCAGTGACAGAAAATCGTTCAGAGACAGAATTAACTCCTTTAAAAAGGACAAGGGGTTGAAAAGTGTTGCGTATCTTTTTGCATAGGGGTACTGATATATTGACAGGAATAAGAATTTCTATTATCAATTGGTCTTTACAAGAAACAAATTTTGTAACAAAAGGATCTGTTCACACAAACGAAGTTTAATTGCAATGGATTTTCCAAGTAGAAAGACTTGATCATATGTATTGGTGTGTCCACAAAGGCAAATCGTTACAATGAACATTGTTAACGGCCATCTATTGCCAAAAAGTTCTATTTTAAGTCTTATCTTATCTGATATGCTATATTATGAAAGCTCAACCGTTTTATGTGCGTTTGTCGCTATATGCTACATAATTGATTTGGTTAATGAATTAACCGATTAGAAAATGTCATGGGAAAAATTAGGATGACGTCACCGATGATGTCATCATGAAAAGGCAACAAATTTTACTTCAGTTGAAAAATTTTCAGGGTCTAAAGCTCATTGAAGACCTCTAATGCCCGCAATTTTCAATTCTTCAGAGAGTAGACATCATTACAAACATTAGAAATTAGGGAGGGTTGAATTACATCAGTCCTTGATCTGGTTTCTTTAACCTCCGCGAGTATGATAAGATCAAGAAAAGTTCTTCTATTTCCAGCTCAAAAAAAGTCAATACTGAAGGGAGAACTTTTGGGCACTGGTATGCACCTTAGCAAATGAAAAAAATTGCGCAAGTGCTTCAAGCCACATCACCATTCAAAGAGAGCTTCCCTTTCTCTATCAGTGTTCCTGAGCAAAAGTAGAATGAAATTTGATTGTACATTAACACTAAGCTCCATTTTGAAGCTACATACTTCTATCGCTCAAACAAGTTCTGGCTTGGATACCCCTCGGAGGAAGGCAGTGGGGACGTCCCATGAAAGGATGGGAGTATGACGTCGACAAGGAGATTTTAAGATGTCAGTTGACCTATGATCTTTGGGAGGACAGATACAAGTAGCATTTGGGTGTCACAGAGCGTCTGAGAGTACTGCAGGAGCAATAGGTATGTGTGTGTGCTTGCACTGATTTTTTAAACGAAGACAGATGGTATAAGCTAATTTTCTGCAGTGATCCAACTGACAAAGCTTCAACTGAAGACGCATTCCTCTTCTTGAGCAACATAATGGCAAAACTCAAAATGTAATTCGCAATTGACACAAATTAAGTAATAAAATAAAAATAATACCCGGCATAAAATTTCAACGGGTGTAGACATTTTCTTTTCACTAATTTTTTCATACTTCTGTTTCTTGGTGGCAGCCTGAAATGGAACAAGAAAAACAAGGCTAGCATTAAATACATGAGTGATTGGGGAAATAAAATTTATTGTAGGAAAATTAACTTTAAAAACATGAAAGGTATGCTCAATACTGTAATGTAGCATGACGTCCAGGATATAGGACTCCATGCTTACTTTACCATTAAACACATTTTTTCTGCAAGATAAATACCAGCATGGCAGTTAACATCTTGAAGTCTGAAAATATGTTGATGTTTGATGAGCATACTGTCAAAATACTTACTAAAACTACTGCACTTATTTACAGACAAAAACAACGATTTTCTAAATTAATAAAGCTTAACTAGGTTAAATAAGATTAAGGTAGATTTGTTAGGTAAGATTAGGTTAGGTAAAGTTAGATTAGGTTCGATGTGTTGGGTTAGGCAAGGTCAAGCTAGATTTGGTTGGGTTGGGTTAGGTGAAGTTAGGTCATATTACTTTTCCAGGATTATAAGCCAAATTATTTTAGGTTCATTCCCTGGATCCATTCCAACATTGTCAGAATTGGTGCAGCAATTTGGTCTGTGTTCGAGAGTGACCCGACTTAATTTTCAGATTAAGAGACTGGCGTAAGTTTATGGTTGGCTATACCTTCTATTTTAGACAGTGTTCATAGTTGCCGTGGGTAAAAGACTTAAGCCGGCAGTAGTTATGGCCACCCCTGATTATATGAAAAATACGAAATGTAGCCGCCGCTAAATTGCTTTGTTTTATGAGTCTTCTCCTATGCTTAAATTCAATGAGATGTGCCTCTTTTCTTGGCCTATACAAGTCTGAATTCCAAAAATTTTATTGGGTAGTATAGACCTACCTTCAAACCTTGCCAGGGTAAACTGCCTCTGTTGAAATACATCATGACGTAGCCTAGCGATTCCATATCATCACGCCGGCTGCAATCAGATAAAATGGAAAATTTTATATCAAAGTTTACTGATCATTTCAGATTGATTCACCAAATTTAACTGCTGTAATATATAAATAATAACAACTTCCTTCCATTAACATAAGAAAACATCTAATGTCCATTTTTTTCAATTTCCAAAGAACTGTATAAGCTTCTTAATCATACGATAAAAAACAATCTAGAAGTAAATTATTACAGTGAAAGATTGTAGAAAGCAATTCATGTTTGTTTCTAGCTAAAAAAAATTGCAGATACTAAGTAATTATTCTAAAACCATTTCATACATGTAAGGCTTTAGCACATGAGTTATTAAAATACCTAACAAAGGGAACATATGGACCTGCAGCCTTTCATTGGGCTGGTATATTTTCCACAGACTGTTGGGACCAATTTTGCCCTACAACGGGTGGCTTCGATTGAGCAGCCACTGATACCGCTTTGACATACATGCACAAGCGGCCGACTCATCACTGCGAGGTCCAGTGTTCACGCTCAACATTAGTGACACAATTTTCACTTTCCACATAAGAACTAACACTTCCCATTTTACGCTTCCTCAATATTTTCAAGGACATTGAATTATTCCCCTCCCTTCCTATTTTCATGTCCCGATTTCTTAAACTAGAAACCTAGGCGGTTGCCTATGGGAAGCTTATTTTGGTGGGGTGAAGAGAAAAAAAGTGCTGTGATAGTTAGGCCGGTAGGAGTTGACAAAAGAACAATTGACCAATTTGTTAAACCATCAGCATAAACTGGGATATCAGTCTTTGACAATTTTCCATAAGAAGCCCCTCCCGCCCCTTTTGCGGATAACTTAGCCCCCTGGAACTATTGTAAGGGTAGCAAAATTCTAGCTGCTTCAGAGCAGTATAAAGTCAAAGCCCAATCATGCCCTTTATGTGGACATACAAATTTTTCACAAATGTTAGCACAAATTGACAATCTACGACACTTAGCTAAAATGAATAAGTACCTGAATGAATGAAGTAACAAAACAAAGCTACAGTTTTTAAAAATTGAGGGAATGGAGGAGAGGCAAAGCTCCAACTAATGGCACATTTGGAAAAGAATTCGAGAACAAAAATTTGTTATTTGGACCAGTAGAACATGCGCTTGCAGTCTGGATGCTTAAAGAAAGGCCTTCCAGGAGTCCAATAGGTTATGATCCAATTGAAGGCTTCGGTGCATTACTAAGACAACAGAGTCATGTTTCCTGATAAATTCTGTTTCAGCCAGAGGTCTGCAACCGGGACCAATCCACATGGGATAGGGTCAATCATTATGGGGTACACATGGCATTTCCTGCAATAATCTTGGATCATTCCATCCTTCTTATCGATTTATAATACAGTTCTCCGGAATGACATCTATGGCTGACATGATGAGCGGACTGATTGATTACACTGATCAACATGGGTCGGTTTGCCGAAAAAGAAGGAACTGAGTCTACATTGTTTTTTCAGGCTGATCCCAAAAATTACCTTCTTTTTATCTGGGTCAGGTACGTATTTCCTGCAGAAATCTAACTGCTCTGAGTGAAATTCAATTTTCTGGAAAATCTGCGTATGATGGAGAAATATTCAGATCATTTTCACTTTCAGTAGTCAAAAAAAACATTGTACAGCATGTAATTTGTGCCTGGCAAGTTCTTCTCTTTTGATGAGGTTTTTCTGCTCGAATGCTCCCAATCATTCATCACCATGTTACGCTTATCCAACTGTTCAGCGTCTGGGAGGACGGGAAAATATTTTCCCAAGTGTTTAGTGAGAATCTCCTAACCTAGGTAATTTGTGCTGCTGAGGCCAAAAATGACTTTACTTATTTTCCAGTATCTTTGGAAAATCGAGTTTTAAAAATAAAAAGAAGGAGTTTCCAAGGAAGAAAAATGCATTTCTTGAAAAACTTAATTTTCCGATGATCCCTCAGTGCTACAGAAAAATAAGGCTATTTTCGGCAAGAGGAAAAAATAAAGGAATCTTTCCGACTGGCGACTTGAACGGTCAACCGTTGGAATTCGGCGGTTTACCCCGAATCTCCACCGCGGCGGTGCATGTTCGGGGATCGAGCATCTCAACGTTTTCATGTAAACAACTAAAGATGGCGGCGCATATTGCGCGGGTGTTTTGAATTTACGGATCGCAGGCAAGATCCACACCTTCAGCGGACTTGAAGCAACCACGTACTTAATTAACATTTACATTTAAATGTTTTTTCAAGGTAATATTAATTCTTGATAGTCGAATGAAGGAAGTTTTCTCCCGTTAGGACAAAAGCTGCAATGTCGCCGTTTATCATTGCATTATAGGAGAGAAAAAGTAGCAGCCAGAAGTATGAGTCATGAGCGACCATCCTCAGCATCCATTCCTTCTTTTCAGAGATTTTTTGTCATCACTTGTCAGAGATGCAAAATGAAATTTAACATGATATGAAAGTTCACAGATTTCTGAGGAGGAGTGTACACCACCCGTAAAATTATCTTAAAATAAAATTAAGAGTTTGACTCTCATTTTATTAAATATTGAGATTTTACTGATTCTACGCATTCCTCGGCCTACTGAGCCTATTGCAGAAGTTCCACTTTCATGAAATTTTACCTTCTATGAAATTGCATGCAATTTTGCATCTCTGTTCACTATGGAGCCCATTCAGCAGGCTATCAAGACTGAGGCTGCTTTAAAAATGTAAATGGTGCAAGCAAGAAAAGGGTTGGGCCTCTAGGAGGAACATATTTTTTCAAATTAAAATTTATCACAAGGGTGAAAATTCTCACACATCGGGCAAATAGGGATTGTCCCCTCCCCCTTATTCAGTGAGAGTACTAAAATTTTTCTGGGACAATTTTGGTCAATTTCACTGTGAAGTGTGAGTGTCAGCAGCGCCCAACTCCCTCCCCGCAGGCACAAGACCTCTCCAATTAGATTCCCCTGAAATAGCACAGCTACATTTAATCATTCGATCTAATCTTCCAAATCTACGTTTAGTTGTACGTTTATGGTAGACTTCAGACTTCGGTACTTGTCTGTTACGCATTTGCAAACATTTGTTTTTTTTTGTAACTGTCTTCAAAACACCAGCGTCATTGTCCGGTGGATTTTCCATCAGAGTCTACACACTTAGACTCATCACTGACCAATTTCTCTGGAATATCTAGCATAAATGCTTAAAATGTAGATTTCACTTTGCAGATAAAGTAGCTGGGGGCTTAAGAAAAAAATTTTCACTTATATTAACTTCTGTTAGGAGTCGATTGCCTGCATTAATTCGGGTTTAAGATCTTTACAAATCGAATATTATTGTAAGATTTCACAAGAAAACACATTGGACGTTCAGCCTAATTGGCTGCTGACCTTAAAAGAAGCATGTGGACTTTAGGTCAGGCTGTGCTATGAGAGGCTGCGCAACAGAATCAAATGATTCTCTTGAGATAAATTCCTTACTTCAGAACTAGAAAAGCCATTGATTCAGCTTTGTTCTGACCCCAACACGAGTAAAACAATCAGCCCAACAGGCAGCAAGCGTCAAGAGATATTTATGCATTTCTCCTCTCTGTTATTTGCACTTGGTCTGGAAAATACTGAAATAATGGTTTATACTGCTGAGAGCAATGGAAGTTGTTGGATGTTCGATGTCTTTTGCAAATATTGACACATTACGGCAAGAGGCTGGTGTTACCTTTGATGCATCAACCAAGAGGTATCACAAACAACTCCAAAGTTAAAAGTTACAAGATCAAGCAGCGCTACTACATTTAAATTTGAGAATACTAGATATTCATACCAATTAATCAGAAACGTTTGGAGACTTTTAGACGTAAATTCCGGTGGAAAACCCACTTCATGAAGACATTAGAACAATGAACAAGTGGAGTGAAACAGTTGCAAAAATTAAACAAATACTTACGTTCGCGTAATGGTGAGCTTAGTTTATTGAGGCTAAAATGGAACGACTGAAACGATTTAAATTAAATTAATTTGGAATTATTATACTATAATCGATCAGCACACGATGCTTGGGCATGCGACCGTGCGTGAAGGTTGTTGTTGGTTTGTAGGTTACGGGATAATTTCGTAAACAAATATGGCGGCGGTCGGTCACAACGTTGAGAGTGCCGGACCCCCGAAAACGCACCGCCGCGGTGGAGATTCGAGGTAAACCGCCGAATTCCAACGGTTGACCGTCCAAGTCGCCAGTCGGCAAAACCCAAAATAAAGTATAAACAGCCTCATATGACATAAGAGGGAAAAAATTTACCTCTTTTTTCCCGCGCAAAATTTTCAAAAAAGTTTTACATGATGGTAAAACGGCAGAAGAAGGCATTTTGGCTTCATTATCAGGAACAGAGGAGGAAACTTGATGGGCAAAAGACATATGTTTTACTGGCATTTTTGGCTGGATCTGAAAATAATCATGGTTCACCTCTATCATGCCCAGATTTTCGGGGAAATTGAATTTCATCCTTGGAGGCTCTATTTTTCAGGGAGAATCTAACTTTTCTGAGCAAAACCAAACTGATCCACAAAATGGGGTCATTTTCGGAATCAGTGCTAAAAATCTATCCAGCCATAATTTCTATCATTTAAAAAACCAGAAGGATTATTTTATGACCATTGTTTGTTTTTCACTGCTTTATTGAAGATGCATCACTGACACTATTTTTATTATTATGTGGAGCTTCCTTATTGTTGTCTTTCTTTGGAAGAGGAGTGGAGGTTAAAACATAATTAGAGCTATTTACCTTTGTTCAATGCCAAGATGCGCATTAATCGAGGCATAGCGCGCAGTTCCGGTTAAGTTTTTATCTTCCCGATAAGTAATGTGCTGTCGTGTGTGAATATCTCTATATTTTTTAGCCAGTCCAAAATCGATCAGGAACAACTATAAAAAAAAATAACTGATACATAAGAAAATGGTGAAATTGCAAAAATATGAAATTTTCCTCTCTTAAGAAATTAAGGGGCTCAGAGGTCTAAACTCGGTGGAATCTCATGTGAAATTTTGTAGAGAACATTTTTAGTCCTTCGACAATTTTGAGTATTTTTGAAAATTTTCGAGCAAATCGTGGATTTTTATGGGAGCACCTCCAGACCCTTCAATTTTGGACACGGCGGCCATTTTGAATATGTTGTTGTTGTCGGTTGATTGGCCTAATTCCGCGATGCAGATTAACAGTCACTTACAAAAGAGCTTGAATATGTTGTACCGGGAAACGGACATTTTGATTGTTAGAAAAAGGTGCAAAAGTGACTTCGTGGCCCCTTAACTATTATTTTTCATCTTAAAACTCGATGCCAAAGTCACAACACCCCTTTCCTAATTAGAACCTTTGGGAAACAGGCTGAAGCTTCCCCGAAGCCCTCCTCTCTGAATAGTCATCTAGTGGGCTAAAAATATTTTAACTGAGCTTTGTCGGGACAAGTGGAGGCTCCCAGGGAAGATTCTGGCTTCAAAACTTTTTTGGACACGTTTGCATGAAAAACTGGGGGAGAGGTGGTCTGAATCGCCATGAATATGCATGCAGAACTATTGATCATAAATCAAAGAAATTTAGAAAATGTTAGTGTTAACTTTGATGCACATTACTTACAATTAATAGAAAAAGCAGGTAAACATTTACAGAAAATTTACTAAAACTTTCATTAGTGAAGTATACATACTTTATTACAGTGTCTTCCGATTCCCATAAGAAAATTATCAGGCTTAATATCACGGTGAATAAAACATTTGCCATGGACATACTCTATGCGTCCGATCATTTGATCAGCTAACATCAGAACTGTTTTTAGTGTAAAACGTCTTGAACAGAAATTGAATAAATCTTCTAAAGATGGACCTAGAAGCTCCATCACCAATACATTGAAATCTTGCTCTTGACCATACCATCTGCAAACAAAACAGAAATTGAAGTAAACAAACAAAAATTTAAAAATAAACAATAATTGAAAAAACTATAGAAACCTGATTATGCAAACCAATCTAACATTGAACATGAGGTATCTTTGAAAACATTCATCCATAATTCAGATCATCAGTTAAACATTTACAAAAGCGCCGAAACTGCCCAGTGCCCACAGTCTAGTCTCTAAAAGATATGCTTTGTCTTCTTGGGATCCGCACCCCTTCAATTTTTAGTCTAGTCTAAAAAATTTTGGGAACTTAGAAAAGATAGTGCCAGTCATTCTCTCAGCAGGGATGCAGAAAGTTCTTGGCCATCCCATTTTTCAAGATGGTCTCCACACTTTAAAACCTCTTTTTTCCTGAGAAATTTCAAAATGCTAACTTTTTTTAGCTCTGAACAAATAAAACAACGCGATTTGGCGAAAAGTTCGTAATTCTTAAACCGCAGTTTTGTGAAATAACACGATTTTGCCGGTCTTCCCTGTTCAAAATCCCTTTTTGAGGCCTTCCCATTTTCGCACGCAACCGATCGTGACTGGCCGGTCGCGTGGTCGAGAAGTTTTTGCACCCCTTTTTCTCTGAGCCCAGCTTCGATGACTTCAAGACGTCCGTTCGTAATTGAACCGATTATTTTCCAAATCATGTTGGCGCCAATCTCTATTTTTGGTCATGGAGGGATTGTTTTTCCTTTGTTTTCTCTGGTATAATCAATCATGTCTGATTTCAAAAAGACTTTCTAAAAGAACATACATTTATTGGAATTAAAAGATTGCCAACAAAGTGAATAAAACGGTTTTTCTTGTATTCGCAATTTTGGTTCTTACATGATATGGAAGATAATTGGTTCAAATTACAGTGATACCAAGCAGCTCAAGGTGTGAAGTTAGGTTATCTGGCGAAGAGCTGTGCACGAAATACCAGGAAATTTGGCACCAACTAAATCACAATATTTTTTTTATGTCATGATCCTCACGCATGGTGTTTCTGAGTAGAGTTTAATTCGCAGTTGGTCGTGATTGAACATTTTGAGCTGGAACATCAAGAGGAGCACCTCTAGATGCTATAAATCGCAGAATTGAAAAAGGGTGCCTAAGCTTCTGCAGAAATAAGAGAATTTTTTTAGTTTTTCAAGGCTCTCTACAGAAGAAAGGCTCACATGGAAAGCTGAAATGCAGTACCACATATCGTTATCCAATATTTCAAAATGTCCACTTCTATTGGATTTTTTTGAGGAGAAAAAAGCTAACTTCATAGTTTGAAACATTAAAAAAATATTTTGTTAACAGAGGAGAGAAATTAAGGAAGTTTTCAAGAAATTAGGTTGACTAGTTTTGCAAGGAACCATTAAGTATGACAGGAAGTTTTTAGCGTTGCTAGCAGAGATATGTTGCTTTGCACTTTGGCCATCGATAAGTGGCAACTAAAGCTCCCTTGCCCCCCTCTACCTGGCAGGATTGACCTCAATTTTTAGTAGGTTATTGTCCGGTATGAGATACAAATTCCGAACATTTTTTTTTTTTTTATCAGCGATGTCAAATTTTAAACATATGCATTTGGCAATAAAATTATGACATTAAGGCAGGATCACCTGTAAAATGTTTTCATCTATGAGTCACTTCACACTGATTTTCATAATTTGTTCTTTCAAATCATAAAGATTGCCTTGTTGCCGTTTTAGGTACTAATTATTTTCCAGATTTCACTTCCATTATTAATGGCATGATCTATAGTTCCATCCTGAGTCAAGCCCACACCCAAGAGCTTAGAATCTGTGCTGGCTTGGATCTGCGGCCCATCTTCCAACTCACCCCTGCTGTTCATTTCCTTAAGTCAGTTTTTCAAGACTCAAAATGCTTCAAATGTCCACGAATGAAACCTACTTTAACTTCTGGAAACAGCTTTTGGGACTTACAACCATAAACTTAACCTAAGGTAATAGAAACTCCACACACCTGAGAAACTTTCAAACAACTTTAGATAATTAAATTGTGATGCTAAAAAATTGTGGAAGTATTGATGTACTGACACTTTTACAGCATATAGTACACTAGGTAAAAGAAAAAAAATAATCCTACCGTATGTGAGGAATTCCTACGCCACCGTGCAAAACTTTGTAGAGTTTACTCTCATATAAAAGTTGAGGATGTCTGGCCCTGATTGGTTCTAATTTAACAGCTACTTCCTGGAAATGAAAAAAAAATCAAAGTTAGAACTGCTATTTCAGATACAAAAGAGAAAATCACAGATGCAGAAAGTTTGTAGCTTTTTCATTTTTCAAATTGGCCTCCCGATTCTGAACACCCCCAATCCCCCAAAATTTTCTAAGTATTTTATATTGCCCTTTTCGAGAACTAAGAGCCATTGAAGAATAATAATACCTCAGATAAATCATTGCCAGATCAAGGGAAGGGGTCATGGTGGCATGGGCTTGCCCTGGGGCTAGGGGCATCCCTGAGAGTGGGAGGAGGAGGAGGGGATCTAGCAAACCAGGCCTTGAGATGTAAATACAAAATGACAGCAAATAATTAGAGAGATTAAAAAAGAAGGAAAAAAAAGTAATTAGCTTAAGAAGAATAACTTTGATAATTATTAGCAAGAATTATGTCAAAATAATTAACTTCCTAGGAGACTTATTTCAACTAGCTGCTCCGGGCGCCCTCCACAGCTAGCAATGGTGGTGCAGTAGCTTATTTGGAATCGGAGCGATTAGTTGAATCTATTTAATAATGATGATGATTCTGCGGCAGAAGATCAAGGAATTTAACTGCCTCTCTGCGTTACAGGGTGGGGACTGCCATTCTACCGAAAAATGTTATAAAAAGCTCGCATTATTAGTTTTTCTTTTTTTTGTGTTATTTTTTAATTTTTTTTAATTTGTATTTTTTGATAATTTTCTAATGACTATGAGGCTTTAGGGATTTATAAAAGATCAAAGCACCTCTTTGTGCACGATGTTTTTTGTACGGTTGCCTTTAGGAAGAATTTGGACTTCAAAATTTTTGTACGATGTAGCTCGTGAGAGTGCAACATATAGTTGACCATGGACAAAAACTGTTTGGGGTAAATAAATATCGACTCGCTTCAGTGTTCGACCCTTAGCTTTGATGATGGTCATGCAGAATGCAATGCGAATTGGACATTGTCGCCTCTTAAAAGAGAAAGGGAGAGAGGAGTCTGCAGGTGACAAATCAATTCTTGGCAGTGAAATTCTTTCACCGGCCTTCCCGCCGGAAATGACCTGCAAATCAAGACAATTTTCATAACGTTTCCAGACGATCAATTGGGTACCATTCGATAAACCTTTAGAAACGTTGAGGTTTCTTAAAAGCATGACAACCCCCCCCCAAAGTGTGAGTTTATGCGGTGGTAAGCCACTAAGATTAAGACTGTCCAAGAATTCGAGGGGAAAATTGAGAGCCTCTCCCTCTTCCTCTACGATGAGCCTGTTAACACTGAAGTACGTTTTAGAGACACCTGAAAGAACTTCAACAACCTTGTCGTTAATTTCATTGCAATGCTTATTGTTAGGGGCCAGAATTGCGCAGTTTGTAAAAACTACGTTCGAACATGAGGAAGCTATCTTTTCCATAAATTTCAGTAATAATATCAGTTTCAGTAACACTGCTTGTCGGTAAATCAATGAATTCCGGCATGGCCTTTTTGAGCAGAAAAGTAAACAACATCACCTATTTTGAGTTAAAATTTTGCAAACTCCGCTTCGTCTTGCAAAGTTCTCATATTTTGAGCAAGTTTTCTGATTTTAAAAAGAGGTCAAAGTGGTGAGAATTTGATTGCATTTTGCACCAATGTTTGGTGAGAAGCATGCGGAACAACGGGTAAAACCTGTCTAAAATCACCACCCTAGACGACAATTTTTCCTCGAAAAGGGATATCATTACCCATTCTCTAAGAAGTCGGTCGATGCATGCCAGTGCATGCGTGATAACCATGGGAGCTTCACCCCAAGAAATGATCGTTGTTTTCCGAATAGTCTCAGCCTCTCTTGAGCTAACCGACAGACACGACACAGAATTCTCATTCAGAACCGAAGGAATTTTGAATTTGCTATGAACCGGCCGACCGTTAGGTAGCAACGATGCGGCGATACCTGTCCAAGCAACGGAGATGACGTCTTATAAGTTTTCCTTTGTACAATACGCAGTAAGACATTCTTAAACGAAAGTTTTTCCCGATCCTCCTGGGCCATCAATGAAAATCGCATTACACGTGTAAGATGGATTTTGGATGAGACTAATTATTTCAGATATAATTTGATGTTGCTCTGGGTTAGCGGCAGAAATAATGGAATCATAGTTTTATGGGGAGGAGAGTCAGGCTCCAACCCTTGAAGATTCAGGTTAATTGGAAGCAATTCCGGAAGATCAAATGATAATATTGAAAATCCATGAAGTCTTAATGTGCTTTCAATAGCAAAAAGCCGATCAACGTGGTCGACCGACCAACAAAATAAAGAGAGAGGAAGAAACGAAGTAGGTATCAAGCAAATTTGAAACAAAGTTGGAAAGAGAAAAGAACAAATAAGAATGAAATGTCCATAACAATACATGTTGTTAGCAATACGTGTGCGCACCGCTGCAGTTAATAAGTCAGGGTCAGTCAAATCGCCAGGTAGCCGAGAGATTGCGACGGAATGTGGGTGGTGAGTGACGAACGACAATGCGACCCAAACCTTCTTTGAGGTTGGTGAGAGGAAAGCTATACGAAAGCAAACGGAGATAGCCGAAAGAACGTGGTGGGAGGGGTGGCTGAGACCCTAGAGGGGGTATCTAGGGACGGGCAAGCAGGTAGCGGCCAGATGACCGCTCGAAACAGCTGAACTTCACTCGTCGATAAAAGTAAGAAAATTTGAGAAAATCGAAAAAACAATTACAGCCTGCAAATCTACAGATCAGAAGCTTTCATTTAAAAAAAAACCCATGCAAATCGGTCCGGTGGTTCTCTCAAAGTTAATGTCCCAAAATGCTGACTTTAGTCTGAAAAAATGGGAGAAAATTTGAGCCCAGCTAAACTTCACTCGTCGATAAAAGTAAGAAAATTTGAGAAAATCGAAAAAACGATCACAGCCTGCAAATCTACAGATCACAGGCTTTCATTTAAAACAAAAATCATGCAAATCGGTCCGGTGGTTCTCTCAAAGTTAACGTCCAAAGATTCGGACCTCCGTTTTAATGCATCGAAGAAAATTCGAGAAAATTATGGGAGAAAATTTGAGAAAATCGAAAAAACGATCACAGCCTGCAAATCTACAGCTCAGGGGCTTTCATTTAAAAAAAAGATCACGCAAATCGGTCCGGTGGTTCTCTCAAAGTTAATGCCCTAAGATTTGGAACTTTGCATTTTAATACATAGGATTTTCAGTCCTTTTGTTCTGCTAATTTTGGACCAAATGAACTCAAAGAAGTCACGTTAGTAAGTCATAAAATGTTCTTTAAGCTCGTACATCGCGCATTTTGCTGGCTATTTGCTTGCTTGCAAGAAGGTTGGTAACAAGACTTTTAGCACACATTGAGCTTGGTGTGCTACAATTCCAACCATTGAAAGAAAAAATATTCTTACAATTTCGGGTTACTTGATCACGCTGTGAGTTTTATCTGAGTGCTCTGTGGAGTGAAAGATAGGAAGTTAGAAACCCTGAGCCCTATCATAAAGCAACTATTCCTACCTCAGTGCATCGTCGGTAAATGAATTGAGAATTCAAGGCAAAACGGCGGGAGATAGCAAGAGAATCATCTTCAGGGTATTTCAAGATACTAGTGATTAGGGTGTGGGGTCTCCCTCCGAAGACCCTAAAACCCTCTAAGACATGATAATAATAATAATAATATTAGAGGCCTTAGGCAAGTAGAAACTGCGTTCAAGTCCTGCCTGATAAATATGAAACACTATTTACAAGAGAAAGCAGCAGAAGATCCTTACATCAGGATGGTGTTGGAAAAAGATCGAAGAGCCCCAGCCAAAGGGTCCATTGGAAAACAGGCCCACAATGGGCCTGTTGCAAACTGTTGCTGAACAGGGCCGGATTTACCTATAGGGCACTGGGGCACTTGCCCATAGCGGCAAATTTTGAGGGGCGGCAAATTTTGGCACTGGATTAATTGAAAGTTAAAGCGAGAAAAAAGGAAAAAATGGAGACAGAGACGGAGCGAAGTGAAAAAATGAGCGGCAAAATGTATGAAGGAAGGGAGTTGACGCTTGACGGGAGCGGCAAAGCTGCCGCCCCTTAGGTCCGGCCTTGAGCGCTAGGATGATCGTTCGTTGGAGTGATACTAAACAACACGGCAATTTTAAACATCGAGGCAGACTTGATAATCAATTTAGACGTTGATGCTCTGGTTGACAGCTTTCCTAAACTGAAAACCCGGAGAAAAACTTTTTAACCTGATCTTCCGAAAATACTAGAGTCCCTTTATACCCAGAGTTACGACAACTCGATTATCAGCTGACTGACAGCCGGCCTTGGCTGGCCATGGAGGCCGAAACGAGTGCACCCTAACGAACGATATTGAGGGATAAGGATCAGGAATCCTGCGATGTCTGTCACACAAAAACAACAACATCAACAAATTGATCAATTAAAAAGAAAATGAGATTGGTTTGTGAATAATTTCTTGATCTATTTTCATTTTGGACCGATGGAAATAACAATTTACTCTTGATAAACCACAATTAGGTAATATTTTCATTGTTCTTGTTCACATACGAGGTACCGCCATCTTGGTGCAATCGTTTCGGCCTCCATGAGCGAGAACCAATCGGAATTGGATTTTTTTTTAGGCCACTTTCAGCCCAACCCTGGCCCAACCAAAAGTGAGTTGTCGTAACTCTGGGTATAAAGGGACTCTAGAAAATACATTGCAACTAATACATTGAGCTACACTAGCTTCAACTTCGTCTACATTTTATTTTTGTCTCATCCATCCATTCCATTTTATATATTCGCGGCGCATTTTGAAGCAGCTACGCGCACGCGCCCAGGCGGCGCACGAGGGGGGGGGGGAGATGAGATGGCGTGGGAAGTTAGGAGTGCGGAGAGGGGGAGGGGGAGGAGGGGATACTGTTGACAATATAGTGGCGAAATATTGCAGACCCAGGGGCGGCAAAATGTAGCTTGCCCAGGGGCGGCAAAAAGCTAAATCCGGTCCTGTTGCTGAAGCGGAATGAAGAGTTGTTTCCTATAGGTAATGCCTCAAAAATCACGATGAGCGCATCGGCAAAGTCTGAAATGCACTCATAAATTCACAATCTGCGTAAGAAATTTGCGTTATTTTGAGCTTCCCGCTTCAAAAACGATACTACTGCACAGGTGAACATTTTGTTAGAGGAGTCGCTCCATCGTCGGCAATATTCATCATGGCCGACGCTTGCGCAGTTCCTCGCGTAATTCGAGGAGAGTTCAAGGTCAATTAAGGCGGGCGAGGAAAATATGAACGTAAACACGCCGATTGTTATCTGGTTTAATCCTGTTCAGGTGTTATCTCGTCCCATCACACGTGTTTTGGCGGACTGGCGTCGGCCATTATGAGTATTGCCACCAATGGAACGACTTCTGCAACAAAATGTTCACCTGTACCGTAGTATCGTTTTCGAAGTGGGAACCTTAAAAAACCGCAAATTTCTCACGCAGATTGTGAAGTTATGAATGCATTTCAGACTTTGCCGATGCGCTCGTCGTGATTTTTGAGGCGTTATCTGTAAGAAACAACTCTTAGTTTTGCTCTAGCAAAAGTTTGCAACAGGCCCATTACTCTGCAGAGAAGAATGTTGCCCAGACAGCGGCTATTACGCCAGAAAAGAGGACTAAGGAGGCTAATAATATTATATTTATTAATATTATGTTATTATATTATGTTATAATAATAATAATGATAATCTTTATTCAGTATAGATTAGCCAATGGATAACTATGATACACGTCCATAATTTAAATACATTAAGAATTCATTACATTAGTAATTCATCGATAGAATAAAGGAAGGAGCTGCCTCATGAAGGAGGAGCTGCTTAAGACTCTGTAGAAAAGATGCGAAGTCTGCATTTTTGAACAAAAGCCTTAAGTTTAGGAGTAGTGCGTTAAAAAACTGATTCGAAGAGAATTTTATGTTGGATTCAGAGACTTTCAGAGATGTTTTGATGTTTCTATTACTGTTATGGTTCGAATTATTATAATGATGCTTTGGAATCAGATCAGTTGGTGTAATTAGAGCATTATCAATGGCATATTTAATACTTTCGAAAATACAGAGAGATGGTAAAGTGAACAGTCCATGATTTTTAAAAAGCTGCTTACAGGGATGGTTGAAAGGTTTATTAAACATAATACGAATCACTTTCTTTTGTTCCATGAATACAGACTCTGCATCACTACTTCTGCCCCAGAGGATGATGCCATAGCGAACATGGGACAATGGGAATAATCCATGGGCTTCATAAAGGAAATACCTGGCAGGACATCCATTGCAAGCATCCAAAAAACCGCAGTATTGGGCACAGCGGCAATCCTCAGAAAAGTGCTGACTTAAGTGCAAAGTGTATATTGTTATTTTTTATAGTTATAGATCATACATTATCGTAGTTTGTATCATACAATTATCGTTGAGCTCATTCAGTAAGTTCGAAACAGTGTAAACCAGAAGAAAGTTAGCATTAGTAGTATTAGTAGTTTTATTGACTCATTAATTAATTTATTTATTTATTAATTTTTTTTTTTTTTTTTTTTTTTTTTTTTTTTTTTTTTTTACGTACCTAGTAACTCACCAGTGATAGGAGCACCGCCTCCAACCACCTGGGTTATTATTCTCCCACTGCTACCACTCAGTGGCGTGTAAATATGTGGGACGTGTACATATCTTAGACTTACCACCCCTCTCTCTCCTCATTAAGCGTTCTTCCCCTTCCTCCACCCCTTAATGCCAAGGCCTATTCTTTAGGCCCACAATAAGGTGTACCTGATTTGTACCGGTTTGGCCTTGGGCTGTGTACGTTAAAGACATAATAATAATCCTTATTTGTCAAACATGCTCAAATAGGCAAACAATTGCATCAATAGTGAACAAATAAATAAACAAATTATGAGAGATACAGCAGATTCACTAATCAACAAATCACTAGCTGGTAAGCTCATTGAGTAACATGTCTTCTCTATTATAAAATTTTTTTATTTTCCTAGAGAAAATCTTGACATCAGTAATACTATTATAGCAGATGACAGAGCAT
Source organism: Bemisia tabaci (assembly GCF_918797505.1). NCBI lineage: Eukaryota > Metazoa > Arthropoda > Insecta > Hemiptera > Aleyrodidae > Bemisia > Bemisia tabaci. The sequence continues at coordinate 84,602,424 of NC_092793.1, forward strand.
TGAAACATTTTAAACATTGCATTACGAAGGCGTTGTCTGTTGGCAATAGAAACTTATTGGTGTATTTTTAGTGTATTTTCAAAGGATACACTATTGCTTTCTCCCCTAATGTCAGACCTGGACCAAAGACCATGTAATGAGCATCTATTATGGGTCGTAGATTACGAATATGCATGCCGTTTGAATTCATGTTCATATATATTATATATCTGTTTATTTGTGTAAGTATTTCCGACTCATCGTGGTTTTTCCGATTGTTGCTTGGTTATATTTCCCTCATTTTAAAAAAATTCCGGGTGAAACTTTTAGCAATGTAAAGTAGAGTAACAGGACTACCATTCTGCGAAAAAAAAAACGGAGATCGAAGTATTACATTTCGAATGGCGGGGGCGAGAAGTGGGGGGGAGGTTCAATTTTGTGGGCGCGATAACTCGCGCAAATTAAAAGCTTTCCTCCCGAAATTTTTACAAAAGGAAGATCTTACTTAGTTCTAGGCTGGTATTGAATTTGATCGAAATCGGTTGAGCTGTTTAAAAATGGCGAGCTTTGAAAGTTATAGGCGGGGGGTGTGCGGCAAAAGAGGAGAGAACCGGCGCGGAGCGAAGCGGAGCGCCGGTTTTTTTTATTTTTGGTGTAAATACTATGCCCGTAAGACGGCTTTTTTATTTGGTTTGCATTTTGGCATACATACATTGCTCTTTTCAAAATTATCATTGATATCATAGATTGGGAATGTTAGCAGTTTTTTGTTTTTGAAAATTTCATGGCATGAGTCGTTTTTTAGACAAAAATAATTCTGAGCGTTTTCTTTTGTAACTTAAAAATTCCTTCTTTACATGACATCATTCTACACCGCTCTGTTTCCAATTGTACCTTATTCTAATTTGAACATTCAAAAATCATCTTAGAATGAAGTTATCAATTAAATGAAGATATTATTCAAATGTTCATCCTGTTTTGACAAAAGAAGAAAACAACTAATTAACGGTTGGGGCCCTGTTAAGACTCACTAACACATATCTTTGCACTGCTATATCAGGCAGCTCATTGATCCCTTCAGTGGTGTCATCCCCCCCTAGGTTGTGTCAAAAAAATGAAAGTTTGAAATGTTCCCAGGAGCCAATCAATGCCACTAGGTAATAAAATATTTTAGGCAAAATTAGGGCTAATTTCAACGGTTTTAAATGGTGCCTAGGATCGATTTTGTGATGAAATTCTGATTTTTAAGTTTAAACCTCAATTCCGTCCCAAAAACTGGATTTTACGCTGAAATCGTGCCTGTATAAGAAAAATGCGTAAGATCTCAAGTTGAAGAGGATAAAATTTCACTGTAGAAAATTAGCTTTGTAAACAAAAAAAATCAAATTAAACTAAAAAAACTTACCTCAGTATTTATTTTCTTTGGTGGTCAGAATTTCGGACATACAAAATACAAGTAAAGTATACACAGTAAAGTATATATTCGGAGACTTTACACTTTACTGGGAGAACAGCATCCAATGCCCAGAATGAGCATTAGAAATGTCATTCATGAGCTTGTAACGACCAACTTGTTGAATCTAGGTACTTTGAGGAGTGTGCTGGGGGGGGGGGGGGGGTGGGGGGGGGGGGGGGGGGACCATGTTTAACTCCAAGGAAGTTGTTAAGGAGGACCTACTGATGACGTTTACACAGGGAAAGTTTGTTACACAATTTTTTCCAGGTCAAACCGTACTTCTTCCTTACTATTACACAATCCTGCTTTTCAAGCCGTACACTTTTTGGAGGATTGTGCAAAATGGGACCTTTTTTTTCAAACTGAGAAAGTTTTGATGACATTTGTATCTTCAACACTAATCTACACCTCATGGATACCTTTTCTGACTTATTTTCATGAAAAATTAGTCTTTTATACCGGTACTTTCTGCAGCCTCAGAAATTCTTAGCACCAAAGGAAATAAATACCAAGGTGAGTTTTTCTAGTTTAATTTGATTTTTTTTTTGTTTACAAAGATGATTTTCTGCGGTGGAACTTTATCCTCTGCAACTCGAGTTCTTATGCATTTTTCTCGTAAAGGCACAATTTCAGTGTAAAATCGAGCTCTTGGTGCGAAATCGAGGTCTAAACTTAAAAATCAGAATTTCATCACAAAATTGATCTTAGGCACCATTAAAATCGTTGAAAGAAGCTAAAATTTGTTCGAATGTTTTATTACCAAGTAGCATCAATTGCCGCCTGGGGTGCAGAACATTACAAACTTTCATTTTTATTGACATACCCTAATCCTCTCCCACCCCCCCTACGTACATGACGAGCTCCCCCCCCCCTCAAAACAGCAGCGGAGTCCCAGGGGGTGTGAGGGGTGGGGGGGCGGGGGACCTCCCTCTAAAAATGATGGTATTACTTGGATGCTCTCTAAAGGCAATTTAAGGGTAAAATCAGCAATTCTGTCTCCTTTTCCACTGTAGAAATTTGCTCAGAGTTCTCATGTAAATATATCATTGTTTTGTAAAAAGTACCTAAATGAAACTTTTTTTACAGACAGACAAGGGGAGGAGATATGTGTGGGAGGGGATGAAAGATAAGCATAGGCGGTTCTACGGGGGTGCCAGTGGGTGCCGGGCACCCCCAAGCAAAAATTAAGCACGGTTATCAGAACCGTGAAATTCGTGCTCTTAAAGATTCTGTATTCGCTCACACTGAGGAAAAATCCCAGCAATTCATTGAAAATGTTTCAAACAGAATTAATATTGATAGCCGTGTTTTACAAAGCTTCTACTGTTTTTGTATGGTAAGATTGTAGTTTTGATGGAAAGTTTTGCTAAAAATTTTCTACATTGAATTTATAGGTATTTAAGTAGAAAAGGAAGGAGAGAAAAAGAGAAAGGAGGGTAGGAAAGGGATAAAACTTGAGGGCCGAAATTTAGGCCTCCCTCCCTTTATCGTCCCCTTCGGGGCCGGTCTCCGACATTTTCTACCTCTGGGCACCCCCAAGCATGAAGGTCTAGAACCGCGTATGAAGATAAGGGAGAAAAGAAGAAGGGGGGGTGTGAAGGAGAATGTCACTGAGGGAAAACAGGTAACACTTTGGCAGATTTACGCTAACCGCCCATCAAAAGTCACCCCCCCCCCCCCCCATTTCAAACAGCCACTGACACCACCGGATCCTTTAATTGCAAAATAGGTGAGGAAACCCTCAACTACCTGTACTGCAAACATGCATGTTCCTAAAAGTGTCCTTATAGGTCCATTTTTAATCAGGCCAAGACTCAGGAAGTTCGGCTTAAAATAATCAATTGAGGAGCAGTGTTAGGCCAAACTTATCCAATATCGTTTGGTTCTTCTACTAACTTAATACAACTTAATGGTCACATCATCCTCTCAAGATCATTCAATGTTTAGTAGAAACATTGGTCACTTAGGTGTAAACACCCAAGTCATCAGGTGATTCAAACGGAATTTAATTATATTGAATGTTTGACATTGGATAATTTAGTTTCCAGACAATCCTAAAGAGATTGGTTGAAGAACGCACCTACCAATCCTAAAAAGGATATAAGAGATTCAAATCCACTCAGTAAGAAAATGTAAACAATAGGTAACATGGCTGAGAATCCATCCATCCAGCAAGCTTGAAAGATCCTTGGATTGCTCCGTAACTGAGCATCAGCTTCACTTACAGCAGTTGCTGAATGAAATGCGCAGCAAAACTGTAACATCACTGCTCGAAGCCCCAACAATGAATTTTTAGGCTATTTGATGCAAAGAACAACCTCTGATTGCAAGAGGTGTGATCAAAGATGTTTGAAACCAGTGATTTCAAACATCCCTCTCAGCCACTATGGATTACAGCCAGTTGGACAATACTGGAATTAGATTGGCTAAAGACAACAGAAATTTCTCATGGTCCAAGGAAAAGAAGGCAGGATGAGAGAGGCAGTGGAATGTCATGAAGCTGACAATTGTTGAGTGAGCAAATGAGCAGAACGAAATGAGGAAGGAACAGATGTAACTGTTAGAGATACACCCGAGCCTAAAATGAGATCGTCGATCCGATCACGCCTCATAAAACGAACAATTTGAAAATTAGTAGAAAGAGACGCTAAAACTCTCCAACAACATTTTAGAAAAGAGTAATAATTACAGTACCTCTCCGTTCGTGATATTTATTCCGAGGTAGATTTCACCAAACGAACCACTACCAATTTTTCGTATCAAACGATATTTTCCTCCAACCACGAAATCGTTTTTCAACGATACAGAGTTTCTAGCCATGTTAATAAAATCACTTAATAAGAATTATGAGAAAATGTATCTAGAACAATGCATCAAACTTTCAGAGATGTTACGGCCGACATTTTACTTCAGTCACTTCAAGAAAACAGACGAACAGAAGATGTAGAACAGAATGTACGAAGAGTAGGACCATCAATGTGCCACTTTTTTATTGGTTGGGAGGATGATATGCTGATACAGGTTACTTGAGTTCCTTTATACTTGAGCACTGATTGGTCCCCACAGGTAGTCCACACTGTCAGATAGGAATAAAGATTACATTTTTACCCATTGCAAAGATTATAAAATGGAATGGACCAAGGAATAGGCGGCATGGCAAGACGGATTAGATTGAGCGTTTTTTGCAGGCAAAGACCCCCTACGATGAGCACAGATTTTCAGTCCAGATCGCTAGCATCCAATAACAGAAGGTTCACTCCCGTAAACTCCAATGTATCACTGTTTGTACTTTCCGGCTGTCTGCATTGTTGTCAAATGAGTGCAAGATTGCCAACAATTACAATAAAGTGAACGGCGGTTTATTTGAATTGACGCTTCTCAAATGGGAAATCGAATCGAGTTTTGTCGAGTTTAATTATACGCAACGATAATAATTTTAATGAATCAATTGATTTTACTCTCATTAAAATTAATCCATGAAAAAGATTCAACGTGTGTTCATTAATATGGGCTGATTGTGAAATGATTGTGTACCAGATTTCAAATTCTTTCATATTTCCTATCTTCAATTATCTTTTTAACTCGAAAATTGTTACTTGGACGTTGTTACAAAGCACTATGTTTAATCTTCATGACTATTCATAACAAGTTTGAATGAACACTGATGCTCATTTTACCAAAATCAAAGTAGAAGGTACCAAAGGAAACTAAAAAAGCCCTGAAATTGTTAAATTTGTGCATTTCACCCATCAACGTTTCAAGGGTATCGGTAGTCACCTGATTTTAGAAGCAAACAGTGCTTGATGGCATAAGGAGAGTTAGAATACTCCGCCAAAAATTAGCTTACTCTCAATTTTCTCTCTATTAGATCAGGTAGATCTATCTGAAACCTTCGAAACCTTAGAGACAGGTAGGTACTATTATTGAATTCTCCTCAGGATCTGATATTTCTGAGGACATACTTGCCGTTTAGAATTGAAGGAGTAAAGTTGATGTTTTGGAAAAAGAAGTACTTAGGAGAGTGGCGTAAATAAATGATACTCCAAAGGCATTGCTTTTAATGGAAAGTAATTTAATTCTGAATGGAAAAAAATGTACAAACATTTGACTGAATTCTGAACACAAGTAGGTAACAAGAATCAGCATTCTCCTTATCAAAACTAAATTTCAAATGTTACGTCATTCTACTAAGCGGAGAAATGGTATGTTGCTGATGATGGTATCTTAGGTGAAGCCTATAAATTCTGTGATCCAATCTAGCCAATGCTTCAGAAGCGTGAGTAATTCGCTACAAGTTAGGCAACTTTAGAAAATTGATGGCACTACCAGTAGTGAAAGAACTTGACCGGATCGAGAGAAATTTCCTATTGAATCTGATTATAAAGCTTGAAAAAAGTATAAATAGTAATGTGTAATAATGGATTTTGATCAAATAAGATTTTATCAAGTACTGTTATGCTAAGTATTCTGTTTCAATATTCTTACAACAGTTGGTAGCAATTAACTGCTCTCATGGGGGCCTGGCGGGAATTCAAAACTAGGAACCAAAAGTCTCATTTTGGCAGGATTTTGCTTTAATTTTCGGTTTCTAAGGCTTTAAACTTCAAAAATATGATATATTATAATCTGCAAATTTTTTCAATAATGTCATCTACTCAGTATACTGATGAACTCTGATTTGTTTATTTCCACCGATAAAGCACAAAAACATAGCCCGATTATACGAATAAAGAAGGAGAATTAATTAAAATACGGGTAAACAAGGCTAAAAATTATTGAAACACTTAAAGGCAGGACGTTTCGAGCTGCTACCAGCTCATTTTCAGCTGCAAAAACACATAAAAACAAGTAAAAAATTGAGTGGCGACCTGACCCCAGCCGTTATTATGAGTGGTTACGTGATAACGGCTGAGGTCAGGTCGCCACTCAATTTTTTACTTGTTTTTATGTGTTTTTGCAGCTGAAAATGAGCTGGAAGCAGCTCGAAACGTCTTACCTTTTAGTGTTTCAATAATTTTTAGCCTTGTTTACTCGTATTTTAATTAATTCTCCTTCTTTATTTATTTCCACCTTAATTATTTAATCTGGAAATATTGAACCACATAAATTCTACTGAGAAACTAATTCTTGAATTCTTCGGAACGTTTCATCCCACAAAAATCTGAAAAAGAAGTATTCTCCCGCCGAAAATCTGCTGAAAATAGCCAAAATTTCAGTTTTGGTTCCTAGTTTTAAATGCCCATGGATTTTCCCGCCAATGGCGCTCACAAAGCTACTCACGCTCTTCCGCCGATGTTAGCGATCTGGACTAATCTGTGACGATGAGCAGGCGAGCAGGGCCTCCGTATATTCTTCTTCGGAGCGGGAAGGCCTGCATAGACTAGAGTCCCTTTATACTGAGAGACAAGACAATTTGAATCCATTTCTGATTGGTTCCCGTATTTTAGGCCTCCACAGTGTCACAAACGGGAATAAAGATTACATTTTTACCAATTGCAAAGATATTAATATTAGCTATGTTTATGCATAGAGTACAATAGAGTCGCAAAGTACTGGAGCGGCGATGAAGCCAATCCATGAACAGGCGTTTCCGAGCCGCGTGTGCTCCGAAAATAGTGAACCATTTGTGAACCCAACGGCATTTTGTAACACGGCGGCTTATGGAGAAATCAAGAACTGCTTGTGGTTTTTAGGTATTTTATAATTCAATCAGCATTAATTTTTGCAAATTTTGCTATTTAAAGGTAGTCAAAGCCATAATGAATCCATTGATGTATATTACTCCTGGATAATATTCATATTGGGATTTAATTTCTGACTTATACCAAGTGTGAACCAACCGGCATTTCTTATCACGGCGGCTTACGGGAAAAGCAACGACTGCCCGTGTTTTTTCGACATTTTTTAATTTCATCGATATTAATTTGTGCAAATTTTGCTACAGTTAGATAGTCAAAGTCATAATGAATCCATTGATGTATATTACTCCTGGATAAAATTCATATAGGAATTTAATTTCTGACTTATACCAAGTGTGAACCAACCGGCATTTTTTTACACGGTGGCTTATGGAGAAATCAACGACTGCTTGTGTTTTTTTCGACTTTTTTTAATTCCATCGGTATTAATTTGTGCAAATTTTGCTTGAAATAGATATTCAAAGCCATAATGAATCCATTAATGTATGTTACTCCGAGATAATATTCATATATGGACTCAATTTCAGACTTATTACCGGCCTACTTATTTTAGCTGGTTCACTTCAGTGTGTGTCTAGCCGACGAACGGAGCCGAGTCGGGACTGTCGGGAGTGGGGAGCGCTGAGCGCGAGTCTCTGCGTATGCGTCATCGCTAGTCGCCGCACACTAGTCTCCGGAGAACTGGACAAAACAGCCTCGAAAAGTGACTTCATCGGCGATCCAGTACTTTGCGACTCTATTGTACTCTATGTGTTTATGCGAGCCTCTTAACCTAACTTCAATCGAAACCTGACAAGGGGAGCTTCCCAAGTGTAACCGGAATTTCAAGTTGAAATTTCGCATGAAGATACTAGAGATGATTTTAGGGATGCCGTATTTTTTCGTTTTTTCGAATGGGGTCGGGAAAGCCCTCAAAAAAAGGGCTAAAGTGGCTGGAAAAAACGCGTGCGCTAGCGGCACAAGGTAAACGTAGGTGATAGAGGCTCTGTATCCTTATCAGTACCGCATGGCCAAACAGTAGCGCGCTCGCCTCGCAGGCGGGAGGTCCGAGGATCGGTTCCTGATTACCGCTCGTAATTTTATTTTACTTTATGCTTGTTTATTTTTCACTTACTTTATTTTGCACCATTCGCTCCGCAAACCGACTTACGAGGTAGAACACGTAGTGACTGAAGATTTTTTACATATGCTGATAAAAACTCGAAGTTTCTCTTGGATTGAAACGTTATATATAATTGAATGAACAAAACACTCTAAAACTCACCAAATTTCGTTGCCAAGCTGACTTTCCGGAGTATCAGTCGAATCTGTATCTAGTATAAAGGGACTCTATTCCGAACCCGGTGTGCGACGAGTTCGGGTCACTTTTTCGATACATGTTCGATCCAAAATGGCGGTATGGAAGGGGGCAGGACATTACCTACAACGGCATTACCTCCAAAAAATCCACTTATTGTCTTGACTCTCAATAAAGGGACTCTAGCATATTATAGTGACAGACGATCAAATTCCCGAGCCAATTCCGATCAAAGTAGCATCAAAGTGTCGGGAGTCATCAGTCTGAAATTCATTAATTTGCTTCATTTTAAAATGAAAACTTGGCAGAAATGTTTCCTGTAGCAGAGAATGATGAATGATGGTACTCCGGTCTAATCTTACCTAGAGTACCTATATTAAGAGAGAGTATGGCCACTGGAGTTACCACCTCTGATTGGCTCAGCCATCTTAGGCTGAATGGAGCCCTTAGGACCCAAAAATGGCGGACGCCATAAAGTTAATGTAATGCAAAATGATTCAAAATGTAGTTGTCTTTGCTTATCGTAACGAGAACTTTACCCAAATGCACTATTGCGACTTTTTTACATATTTTTAAGGCTAATCGTGTGCAATTTTTGAGAAAAATGATCTTAGATGTAGTAAGGTTGGCAGCAAGTGCGGTTGGTGATAACCGTCAAAAGTTGGCAATGACCCCCTCCCATCCTCAAAAACCATAAACAAAGCACCGCCATTTTTGGGTCCTAAGCCTCTCCATGGGACCCAGTGGCCATACTCTCTCAATATAGGTACTCTAATCTTACCTTGATCAAAAAAGTGCGGCCCGTCAAAATTTGATGGTAGATGGTGACCACCAGTCATCAGCATGTCTACTTTGATCGGAATTTTGGTTCGGAATTTGATCGTCTATCGAGGCCTGGAGAAGCGGGAGTAGCTGGTGGAGCGTGCATGAAGCTCGCTCGGACTTCATGATTATGCTCTGTTGCTCTCTCCTCTCCTCTACTCTTTGCTCATAGTGGCGCCAAGCACAAATTTCACTCTCGGAGAAAAATTAAACTGCTCAGCTCAGGGAATTGACCTTTTTGATCGAGATTAAATTTCTAAAAGAGTTCAAACCAAGTCCTAACCAGGGTAATTCTCAAAATTCTTTGGCAAGACATTTTTCTGATATAATTTAAGGATTAAGGAGGGAAAATCTTTAGCATTTCTGGAGAAATCACAAGCTTGTGTGGGGGCCCCAGCGTTCTGAGGCATTGAAATCAAATCCTAAACCTACCTATTTACATTTTGAATTTTGATGGAAAATAAGGGGGGGGGGGGGGGTAGGGGCTTCATTTATATCTGAGCGTTGCCTACGAGAATGGAGAGGCCGTAACTATGACGCGTTGTTAAAGTTAGATATTGAAGTCAGCGAAATGACGTCAGTCCGCCATTTTTTGTTATCCGCTGAGCGATGATGCAAACTTGTTAGTAAACAAAGGCCGCCATCTTCTCAGCAAAGCTGGTTAGCGCCCTGGAGAGCAGGCTGAGCGCTGAGCGATTCTGCTGAGAAGATGGCGGCCTTTGCTTACCTCAGCGGATAACTCAGAAACCGTTTAACAACACTTCGGCTGAGCTCAGCCACTCAGCGGATAACTCAGCGGTTGCACTTCTGACTTTAACAACGCGTCTCTAGTCAGTTCTGTGACGTCAAGCTAGTTAGAGTCCCTTTATAACCAGAGTTACGACAACTCACTTTTGGTTGGGCCAGGTTGGGCTGAAAGTGGCCTAAAAAAAAATCCAATTCTGATTGGTTCTCGCTCATGGAGGCCGAAACGAGTGCACCAAGATGGCGGTACCTCGAATGTGAACAAGAATAATGAAAATATTACCTAATTGTGGTTTATCAAGAGTTAATTGATATTTCCATCGGTCCAAAATGAAAATAGATTAAGAAATTATTCACAAACCAATCTCATTTTCTTTTTAATTGATCAATTTGTTGATGTTGTTGTTTTTGTGTGACAGACATCGCAGGATTCCTGATCCTTATCCCTCAATATCGTTCGTTTGGGTGCACTCGTTTCGGCCTCCATGGCCAGACAAGGCCGGCTGCCAGTCAGCTGATAATCGAGTTGTCTTAAACTCTGGGCATAAAGGGACTCTAAAGCTAGTAGATATTTACCGAAAACAACAAGCCTCTCCGGGTCATCAGTGCATCGATGAGTGAGGCAGTCGCTGCGTGGACCAATCAGAGTGGCTCTCGATCGGCCGAAGTTGCGCGAGCGGCCCGTTTGAATCTGAGTGGAGTAACGATTTTCGGTATTACGCATTCATTTCCTCGATATTTAGACAATGTCACAAATGAACTAGTTAGTTTTCTAAAGTGAAATGTCATCCTCTTTCTAAACGGTTCTTATGAAATTTTGCGTCAGATCAACCCTGAAAGAGATATCGGCGAGAAATCATCGCGCGGCAAGCGTTCTCTCATAAGAACGCGTGTTAAACCGCGGCCGAGTTTCATCTACTAGTGTGACGTCACAGAATCGTAGTCACGGCCTCTCCATTCTCGTAGGCAACGATCTGAGCCATGAGGATGCCAGATGATAAGAGATGAGTTAGAGGATTTTTGCGCACAGCAGAGGTGCAGAGATGTTTTTATTAGGAGCATTTGGGGAACTAACTAGGAGGAGGGGGGGGAGGAGAATATTACCCTCTCCTGACTTCAAGGAATATGAGGGCTTTTGCTAAATTAGCTGAGTTGCCAGACTTTCATTGTGGAATTTATAATTCTACCGAAAATATTTCCATGTGTAGATGAACCATCAAGCTAAAAATTTAACTCAGCATTCGCACAAATTTATCAATTTTTTTTTTTGTCGCACAATGGTACAACTTCTGGGAAACATCCTGTTAAAGGTAACGAGGCACTTAGCATATTTCTTGAAAAATTTGCTAAAAAAATATCTTTGCACATTTCTGCTTTTGATAACTTATACCTACAAAAGTACATAACGATCCAAAAAGTGGTGAATTTTACCAGTCAGGCATCAAGGGGTGAAATATGGGAGCATAAATAAATATAGCATTAGGTACCTAAGATGACATTTGGATCAATGAGTTCGAAAATACACCAACTCGGAAAAAAAATTGTTCAGGAAACACCTAAGACTTCGCAGCGGGCGAAGAAGTTAGTTTAAGAAAAACCTTTTTGGTGCCAAAGGACGCAAGAAGTAAGTACTCTAGAGACGTTGTAAAGCACCAAGTTTCAGATACTGATTTTTCATAGGTAGTCTGCCCTGAAAAATTTATATTTTTTGACCTGAATAACGCTTGAATATTTATATAACTTGTTGGCACGAGGTAGGTATACTGAACCGAAAAAAGAAAACCGCATAATCGGATGGTCACCCGTTTCCCTTGATCGGCCAAAAATTGGTATTTCCAATGAAATACTTCGATTCTTCCCTTTTCCCGTCGCTGTTTCGAGCACTTCCGATTGCAATTTCGAAATATCCTTTTGCGTGCAGATGCTTCTACTTATCGATAAGTGTTACTAAACCGTAAAAAAGTGAAAATCGAAAAAAACCCGTGTTGGAGTGTTTCCGAACTCACTGATTCATTTTACATTATTGGAAACATGATTACTTGGATGGATAAGGTGCGGGTAGGCGGCAGACGATAGGATAAGGATGGGTTATCGAGTAGGTATTGGTTAGAGAGTGCTCGAACTGCTCTGAGTTCCCGTCGCGCCACGCAGCCATCTTGCCTGCTCATTCGAGGGGGTCTTTGCCTGCAAAAAGTAAACATCGACGGGATTATGAGTGAGGAAACCATATAGACTCTATTAGTGCCACGTCACAGTCGGTATCGATTGTATCGAACTGGATCCAAACAATCAAACATAACCTTACTATTCAATATGAAACTAAAGAATTTCAGAGATAATTCGCCCAGTTTGAGAAAAAAGTTGTGTTAGAGACAGCTCTTTTAATCGCGGAACGTTCCCGCATTGTTAAGTTGACGGGATAAAGCAGTTTCAGAAAGGTGAAAATACCCACGAGGGCCACCATGATTTAGGCCACTCCTATGCCACTCCAGTTTCTTGGCTTTTGACAGTGAAATTCTGGGAGGGAGGTGTCAAGATGAGGTTATGTTTGATTGTTTGGATCCAGTTCGATACAATCGATACCGACTGTGACGTGGCACTAATAGCGTCTATAAGAGTACAACAGAGTCGCAATAATGTACTGGAGTGCCGAATGAGGCCACTTTTTTGGCAGCTGTAGTTTTTTCCAGTGCTCCAGAGACCAGAGATGGAAAATTTCATGACATTTATTCGAATGAAATTTCACGAAATTTCATGAAATATATTGAAACTTCTGGGGATACATTCAGAAGGCTAAGAAACGCCTAGAAACAGTGATTCTAAATTTTGAAATTTTTTACCCCAAGCCATAAAAACATTCGCGCGTTGCAAATGTTTTCGTTTAGTTTAGAAGTTAGGTTGGGGTTTTTCTCTCTAAGGCCTTGTCTCCACGGGACGTTTTCATGGGATTTGTCCCAAGTTCGAATCGCAGGAATGAAACTTCTGGGATTTTTCCCAGTTACCGTCTCCACGGGACGGGGCTCATACAGTCCTGCGACTAGTTTGCGCGGGAAGATAAATTGGTTAAAGTCGAGTATTTAACCGGGATTAAAATAATAATTGCACTCAATTGACAATTAGACACATTATTTTAACTAAACAAACATTAACAATGTAGTAATGAATAAAATATCGCACAGTTCGTTTTCACTTCTTCTTCTTCTCTCAGTGGGTCCTAGGGGTACAAGTACCATACTTGGTACTGGGAAAAATATTGATGAACTCAATATTTTTCCCAACTTCGTAATGCCGCAATCAGACGCTGAATTTAGCACCTGAATGTGGAAGTCAACAGTCATCGCCCAACGGCTGAAATTTAGCAAATTCGAGTTATTTTCATCCAGATGTGTATCAAATCTACTCGAATAGTTCAGACAAATTCAAAATTGGTCCGATGGTTGCTGAGAATCGTTGCTGAATTTTGCGCGTGACGCGCAAAATTCAGGCATCGGGCCGATGACTTCCACATTCAAGCCACATTCAGCTCCCACATTCAGCGTGTGATTGCGGTGTCAGTGGGATTTTTCCCTGGGACAAATCTCGTGAAACGGCTAATGGAGACAAGGCCTAAACTCCCTTTTTTGCCCCCTCTTTGTGTCTGCCACCTTCAGTGGAGTAGCATAACACCGCAGCATCAACAGAAAGACCATCTGAAACGCTTTCAGACCTTCAAAGGTTTAATAAATAATTCTAAAAACAAATTAATGAATTTCAGCTTTCGTGAAATTTATTCGAGCCTTATGAAATTTCATTTTCCATCTCTACCGGAGACTAGTAAAGTCTGCCGTGATAGCGAAGAGAGCCGTAACAGCAAAGATGAAGTTCTGAGAAAACGGGCTCAGAAGCTTGTGACCGGAACATTTTATTGAAAGAAGCCTCCGTCCTTTGTCAAATTGCCACTATTCGTCCGGAAGACTCCTAGTAATCATTTGGGGGGATTAAAACTCGACCGATTTTATTTTAAAGCACATGAAAAAGGTAAAATTCAGTTTCGTGTTAGGTTATTGTTAGGCAAGACAGCCGTAAGTGCTATCTTCTGCATGCGAGTATGGCCATTCGTATCTTTTTACTACAGGAAAACTGTTCCGCTTTTTGATTGGTCAACGAGTTTTTAGGCTTGATGCTCTTAGGGCCGTAAATAAACAAACAAAATGGCGGCTCACCTTAACATCGATAAGAAGCTAAATTTCACAAAAATCTCAATTATGCGGCAGTAACAGTTTAAACTAGCATATCTACGAATAGCACACGAAAAATACATGAAAACATTCTTTAATCGCCTTTCACCCTTATCACAGGAGGATGTAAGATGTGCATAGGTAACCTCAATCTTGCTTGCTGATAACAGCCATCTTGTTTGTTTATGTACGGCCCTAAGAACATCGTGTCAGCCTATTTCCACGCGACCAATGAAAAACCGGAACAGAAATGACCATACTTTGTCTGTCTCTGTCTGGTGCATACTTTCGTGGTTGCGTTTTGGACGCACAACAAACACATTTTCAGGTTAGAAATTGGCAGAAGAGGGCGGCACTTTACTGGAAAGCACTGTTTTCATTGGCTCTCATGCACCTACGGCTGTCTTGAGAAAAACTAAAGTCATTTTTTGTGCACTTACGGCTTTCTCATACAGGGTGATCCAAAAGTCCTTTCTACCCCCTTTAACTTTTTACCTAATTGAGGTAAAGATTTGAAACTTTGGGCATGTCCCTAGGTCAAAGGGAGCTACTTTTTGGGCCCCCTTGGGGGGGGGGGGCAACGGACCCCAACTTCTAATTTTCAAATGGGAAGACCCCCTTTGTGATAGCTTGTTTGAAAGAACATAAAAAAGAAAAGTTTTCGCGCAAACCCGAAGTCAATATCTAAAACCGTTTCAAAATGGCGGCCGGTTAAAGTTCAAAATGGCCGAAAATTTACACAGGTTATTTTTCGATGGATTTTCGCGAAAATCTGTAACAAGTGGTATTTTGACATGAGAAAAACGAATTTGACGTTAGATTTTAAAAAAAAAACCGACATTTCTAAAATGGTCGCAGGTTAAAGTTCAAAATGGCCGAAAATTGCCACCTCGGTTTTTTGCTGATGGATTTGCCTAAAACTTGGAATTTTAGGGTATTTTGGCATAAGATTAATACTTTTGAACTTAGATTTCTAAAAAAAACCAATTTTCAGTCATTTTGAATTTTCACCGGCGCGGCGGCCATTTTGGAAATTTCGGTTTTTTTGAAAATCCAACGTCAAATTCGTTTTTCTCGTAACGAAATTCCAGTAGTTACCGATTTTCGCGAAAATCCATCGACAAATAACCTGTGTGAATTTTCGGCCATTTTGAACTTTAACCGGCCGCCATTTTGTAACGGTTTGAGATATTGACTTCGGGTATGCGCAAAAAGTTTTCTTTTTTTATGTTCTTTGGAACGAGCTATAACAAAGGGGGTCTTCCCATTTGAAAATTAAAAGTTGGGGTCCGTTGCCCCCCCCCCCCCCCCCCCAAGGGAGGCCCCCTGAAAATTTTAGGGGGGCCAAAAAGTAGCTCCCTTTGACCTAGGGACATGCCCCAAGTCTCAAATCTTTACATCAATTAGGTAAAAAGTTAGAGGGGGTGGAAGGGACTTTTGGATCACCCTATATGTCTCGTTTTCATTAAATTAGGATGAATTTTGCTGTTTTCGTTGTCTCAGTAATTTCATCATAAAGAGTTTAGACGAATTTTGAAGAAAACTCGATTTCGAAAATTTTGCAGTTACGGCTCTCTTCGCTATCACGGCCACGGCAGAAGTATGCGGCGACTTCCGATGACGCATGCGCACTGCGCAGAGACTAATGCCACAATCACACGCTGAATTTAACAGCTGAATGTGGTAGTCAACAATCATCGCCCAACGGCTGAAATTTCCCAAATTCGAGTTATTTTCAGCCAGATGTGTATCAAATCTACTCGATTGGTTCAGACAAATCCAACATTAGTCCGATGGTTGCTGAGAATCGTTGCTGAATTTTGCGCATCACGCGGAATGGCCTGGTTACACGATCAAATTCCCGTCAAATTCCGATCAAATGATGACTGGTGCGCACCATCCACAATCAAATTTCTACGGCCTGCAAAAATTTGATGGTAGATTATGGAGCTGTGGGGCTCATCCTTCATCTGATTTCCACACAGCCGTGCTTTTTTCATGCTTATTCCAATCAACACGCTGTTTCAATTAATTTTACTCATCAATATAGATTACTCTCGACCGCCTTCTTGGTCATCATTTTGATCAGAATTTGACGGAATTATGAGCGTGTAACCAGGCCACAAAATTCAGGCCTTCAGGATGACTTCCCATAGGAAGTCACCGTGGGACCCCCGTCCCACGTGGGTCACCCGTAGGAAGGACCGTCCACAGTCAAGCCAAATTCAGCTCCCACAATATTCAGCGTGTGATTGCGGCATCTATGGAACTATGGAACGGCGTTCGTGTCAAAACCTTTTTTTTCCGCGCGCGGAATTTTTTCTGGTGCGCGGAATAAAGAACCCGTTTTCCTCAAGGTAAATTTACACAAATGGACAAGTTGACAATCCGGCCTCTGATTGGCTCTCTAGTGGCCCCTTAACGACCGCCATTTTTATGCTTTCATTACTGTGATTGGTTGGTGATTCATTGGTTACGTTGCTCCAGTTTGGTAATAATTCGTTACTTAAGTTTTGGAGGTAATTTAATTGTTCCCGAGGATCTTATTACCTACCATTGTCAATGTGTGAGAGTGTTTTGATGTTTAAATGGAGCAATACTTTCATAAAGTTGAGATTAGTGTGGTCGAACGGGCCCCTTGACCTACGTCACGAGGTCATGTGACACGTACTGAGGCTCATGGGAAATTTTCAACTTGTCCATACCTGTGTTAATCTACCTTGCGTTTTCCTTTGGAAATCTCTAAATTTCCGGATTCCGCGCCGGTTTTCGATATATTTGCGCCGTTTGTGTCAAAACTATTTTTGTCGGCGCGGCGCTCCAAATCTGTTCCGCGCGCGGAATTTTCCATAGATCGATTCCTGCTCGCCGATCGTGTCAAAACTGTTTTTTCCGGCGCGGCACCAGAAATTAATTCCGCGCGCCGCACTTTCGATTTATCGATTTTTCTGTGCGCGAAGAATAGATCGTATTCGATAGTGGTTCGATGTATCGTTTGGTTCAAAACAATGAACATAACCTCAAACCAAACTAACAGGATTTAAGTTGGAAAAGCTGAAAAGGAGAAAATTCCTAACAATTTCACTTTGCATTGGCATTTGGTACTCAAAGGAATACAAAATCTGTTACAAAAGACCCGTTCCCTCAGATTTCTGAATTGACTTTTGAGGCTATGTTTATATTTTGAACCAATCGATATCGATACAATCTCACCCGTTTGATGTATCGAATACAATCTATATTATCTCTCATATGAACGATTTCCATTAAACCGTTGGAGGGGAAAGAGTGCTATTATGAAGGGCCGTTTGTAACTAAAGATACAAATGTTGGCAATATATAAGAAATGATGTAATAGATGAAATATTCAAGATATACAGGAAATTTTGAAATATATATACGAAACTGTCGCAATATATAAGAGATGTGTCAATGTGTGATCGACTCCAAAATATATGGTGAAAATCGTGCAATTAGCAATGTATAAGAAATGTGTCAGTATATGGGAAATCAACTTCACAATATATATGGCGAAACTCGCGCGATATACAGGGTGATCCATAAGTCCTTTCCATCCGCTCGAAATTTATACGTAATTGAGGCAAAGATTTCAAACTTGTGGGATGTTCCTAGGTCAAAAGGAGCTACTTTCTGGCCCCCTAAAATTTTCCTGGGAACCCTTGAAGGGGGAGAGGATGGACGGAAACCAATTTATTTTTACAATTGAGAAGACCCCCTGTGTTATACCTCGTTCGAAAGAGCATAAAAAAAGGAGACTTTTCGGGTAAACCAGAAGTCAATATCTCAAACCATTTAAAAATGGCGTTCGATCAAAATTCAAGATGGCCGAAAATTGACACCGGCTGTTCGTCAATGGATTTGCGCAAAAATCGGTATCTACGGGTATTTTGATAGGAGAAAAACGAATTCGAAGTTAGATTTTCTAAAAACACCTTTCCAAAATGGCCAAAAATTCAGAAACTTGGGGTTTTGGAGTATTTTGGCATGAGATCAACAAATTTGAAGTTAGATTTTCTAAAAAACAAAATATTTCCAAAATGGCCGATTTTTTCTTCTTTTTTTAGAAATCTAACTTCAAATTTGTTGATCTCATGCCAAAATACTCCAAATCCCCAAGTTTCTGAATTTTTGGCCATTTTGGAAATTGGATGTTTTTAGAAAATCTAACTTCCAATTCGTTTTTCTCCTATCAAAATACCCGTAGATACCGATTTTTGCGCAAATCCATTGACAAGCAGCCGGTGTCAATTTTCGGCCTTCTTGAATTTTAACCGAATGCCATTTTGAAATGGTTTGAGATATTGACTTCTGGTTTACCCGATAAGTTTCCTTTTTTTATGCTCTTTCGAACGAGGTATAACACAGGGGGTCTTCTCAATTGACAAAATAATTAGTTTCCGTCCATCCTCCCCCCCTCCCCCAGGGTTCCCAGGAAAATTTTAGGGGGCCAGCGAGTTTCGCACTTTCACCATATATATTGTGAAGTTGATTTCCCGTATACTGACACATTTCTTATACATTGCTAATTGCACGATTTTCGCCATATATTTTGGAGTCGAACTCCTATATATTGACACATCTCTTATATATTGCGACAGTTTCGTATATATATTTCAAAATTTCCTATATATTTCATATATTACATCATTTCTTATATATTGCCAACATTTGTATCTTTAGTTACAAACGGCCCTTCATAATAATGGAAATCGTTCAAATGAGAGATAATATTCTCCGCGCACAGAAAAATCGATATATCGAAAGTGCGGCGCGCGGAATTATTTTCTGGTGCCGCGCCGGAAAAAAACAGTTTTGACACGATCGGCGAGCAGGAATCGATCTATGGAAAATTCCGCGTGCGGAACAGATATGGAGCGCCGCGCCGACAAAAATAGTTTTGACACAAACGGCGCAAATATATCGAAAACCGGCGCGGAATCCGGAAATTTAGAGATTTCCAAAGGAAAACGGGTTCTTTTTTCTGCGCGCGGAAAAAAAAGGATTTGACACGAACGGTGTTCCATAGGCATCACGCTCAGCGCTCCCCAAAGCCCTCGTCCCACGATCAAATGAACTCATCAAATGCAAGATGGCGGAGATGCGTACTGGTATTTGCGCAAGTCCACTCTTAAATGTTAGCGGGCCGTCAGATGTTGACGACCCGCCTCCTTGCATTTTATGAGTTCATTTGATCGTGGGACGAGGGCATAAGCCCCTGTCCCACAATCGAATGAACCTATCAAATAGGTACTCATCAAATGCAAGATAGCGACAGGTTTTCGCGCAAGTCCGCTATCAAATGTTAGCGGGCCGTCAAATGTTGATGAACCCGCCATCTTGCATTTGATGAGTATTTGATGAGTTCATTTGATCGTGGGACGAGACGAGGGCTCCACTCCCGACTCGGCTCCGCTACAGAAACACGTTGCGTCGTGTGCTAGGTCCACACACAGTAATAGGGATAATCACACGATCCATAAGAGCTATCAATATGGCGAGGTCATAATGCACGCGCAGCTTGTACGACCAATCACAGCTCTTCGAGGCATCAATACAGGGTGTCTCACGAAAAACGAGCCATCTTGAATATCTGGCGAACGGGTTGGAATTTCGAAAAAACGGTAAAAGACGTGTTCGTTTATATCGAGGGGGACACCTTTTGGCGTATTTGACATTTTCTCAAACCGCACGGGGGCGCGGGGGGGGGGGGGGGGGTGCCCCCCCCGTAAATCGAAATTTTCAAATGGCACCCCTACTTTTTTATCTCAGAAATCAATTTTACGCAAAAAAAACAAGTCACCCTGTCCAAACCGGGATGTAAATCGGACAATTTTTCAGCGATTGGCAGAGGTTGAAACATTTTTTCATGCTCTTTCCAAAAATTCCCTACGCTCAATGGAATGGCCGTATCAAACCAAACTCTCCGCCAAAAAAATTCTTAAACATTGCACTTTCAATTAAAAATAAGAAAAGAAAAGGAACCCCCCCCCCCCCAAAAAAAAAAAAAAAAAAAAAAAAATCTGTACTCGAAAACTTGAGCACGCGGAGCCCTTTTTTGCAATATTGAAATGCGTTTGACCGAACATATCCGAGGGGAGCTCATCGGGAGGGAGTGGTAAGTGTTTGACACGAATTATTATTTTTGTTTCTGAAGCATGAGAAACCATGTCGTGAAGGAACAGCTAAGCAGAAACACAAATGAATTACCTTCTTTTAGGTGAGTTTCAATGATGATTCGCAGTGATGCGATTTTTCAAGTCCTCCATGTTCGGTCAAACGCATTTCAATATCGCAAAAAAGGGCTCCGCGTGCTCAAGTTTTCGAGTACAGTTTTTTTTTTTTTTTTTGGGGGGGGGGGGGCTTCCTTTTCTTTTCTTATTTTTAATTGAAAGTGCAATGTTTAAGAATTTTTTGGCGGAGAGTTTGGATACGGCCATTCCATTGAGCGTAGGGAATTTTTGAAAAGAGCATGAAAAAATGTTTCAACCTCTGCCAATCGCTGAAAAATTGTCCGATTTACATCCGGTTTTGGACAGGGTGGCTTGTTTTTTTGCGTAGAATTGATTTTTGAAATAAAAAAGTAGGGGTGCCGTTTGAAAATTTCGATTTACGGGGGGGGGGAGGGGGGCACCCCCCGTAAATGCGCCCCCCTGCGGTTTGAGAAAATGTCAAATACGCCAAAAGGTGTCCCCCTCGATATAAACGAACACGTCTTTTACCGTTTTTTCGAAATTCCAACCTGTTCGCCAGATATTCAAGATGGCTCGTTTTTCGTGAGACACCCTGTATAGAGCGCGCCCGCTCTATATTGATGAGATATTTGATAGCTCATATTATTAGCTACGTTTATGCGAGGCTCGAAACCGGGGTTTCACGAAACCCGAGTTTGTAATGCAAGTTTCCTCCGTCGGGTTTATGCGGGCGCTGTAACCCGACTTTCGCGGGAAATCAAACTTTCCGATTTTGGCGCTGTTTATGCGCATATTTTCGATTGAACTTGAATTTCATGTTGGCGCCATTTTCACAAGCTATACTTCATTTTTCCACTTTGAATTGATTCAATAAATTATTAGGTATCACTCCTTTATCCTGTGTATGTTCAATTTTTCCACAATATATAAGCGGAGGCTTCATCTTCACTAGAAAAGCCTTTACTGACTTTCTGAGCAACAGTTGGAAAAATGACAGTAGATGTTTAATCATTTTACGTTCATCTTTAAAATTGAATGAATGCCTAATCTCAACAACCCTCCAAATCATGCTCGAGCTTATATTCTGAGTTCAGAAAAGTTGCCATAGGTAATTTTTAGTCATGTTAAAAATAATTATGGCAGGCGCAGAAATTCATCATGTTGTTGATTGAGCTTCTAATGATCTTACAATAGGTAGATATAGGCATTGAAAGTGTAGGAGTGCTAATCCAGTAAAGCACCGCACCTTCACTCCATGCTGTCGTAAAGATTGTGTGTCTGCCATTATTGTAGTGAAACAAATAAAGAATCGGGATATACTTACTTATGGGAATTCCTCCTTCAAGATATGATCAAAATAAGCAGATATTGATAGGTCAACAATGTATCGCTGAAGCAGAGGCGTCTAAATCCTCTTGAGGCAACGGACGGTGACAATCTCAACAAACTGGTGACGCTTCACAAATTTTGAATTTCCACATTCCTAGAGACACGCGCTGAAATCCTGTTTCTCACCCCTCTTTCCGACTGCTCTCCGAGTCCATGAGCAAGACAGGAAGAAAATAGGCAAGCTACCTACCACTGTTTGCCTACCTATATGTGTTTTTCTTAAACTTGATTTTCAAAGGTGACTCATGTAAAGAGCAACTGACAAACAAGATTTCAGAACCTGCCATTGCATTTCATTAACCTAAGACACAAACCCAACCTTACCATTGATATTCTTTCGCTTAGACTGTATATTATTCTCCCACTGAGATTCGATATGAACTCAATTCAAAAATCCTTCTGAATTTAATTATTCAGGTAGATTGGAATCTGGAGCTCTCAGTCTATCTGTAAAGCGCATTTACTAACATTCACTGCTGTCACAAGATATTTTTGCACAGGCAGAGCCACTTTCCACAGTTGATGCATCTCTAACGCCAAAGCTCAATTATGACAAGTGGTTCAACGACCAAAAATTGTTACACGCCTCAATAATAACCTTATTCTTATTTCAAATTGAAAATCTTGGATCACAGAGCACTCACCGAAGAATCTCCTTCCTTCTGCATCAGTATGAGAAGAGTGACGATACTTTGGAGCAATAACTTTGAACTAGTTTCAATAAATGATGGCTTCAGAATTTGAGTCATCATTTACTAGAGATTGGATCAAAGAAATAAGTCAGCAGGTCACGGTTGTGGCTGGAGTCACACTTCCAGTAGGACAATCAGGAAATACGTACACGGATAACACACAAATTCAAGAGCTATGCAGCTCTGATTGGATCAGATTTTGGATTTAATCGGTAGATTGAAATGAAAAAATTCGGTGCACTACTTAAAGGGAAGCAGGGTGCCTTATCTTGAAATCCTAGGCAAATCGTGCGGATGCAGTAAAAAAGTTCTCCGCAGATGATGAACTGGTGGGTAAGGCTATTACTCAATTGTAGCCTGTAAAGCTCTTTGCTTGCTTTGCTTCTGTAGTCATAAAATGTTGATTAGAGTTGCAAGAATAATCTGAAAAAGCAGTAATAAGCCTGGATTCCATCTGACACTAAACACCTTCACTAGAAAATAACGTCCTACGTTTAGCTAAATAAGGGTAAGTAAGCCACATATAACTGAAGGAATCACGCAAAAGTGCTTAAGCAACAATTATAGTAAAATTATGATTGTAAAAAATGTTGAATGATGGCAAAATTAAAGCTAAATCGTGGGATTAGCACCAGTTGTTTACGAACGGTATGATAATAAATCCGCCATATTGCCGATCGCGCACCTGAAAATCGCATTTGAAGTCGAATTTCAACTAATTTCAACCTCCGGTTCGTTTATGCGGAGTGCGAAAACCTACTCTTTAGTGATAAATAAGGTTTCAAACACAAATTTCGGAAACCTACATTTCGTTAGTTCCGAATCGTTTATGCCGTGATTTGAACCTAGGTTTCAAACTCAGGTTTCGATTGAAGTTAGGTTTAGAGGCTCGCATAAACATAGCTATTGATCGTGTGATTACCCCTAATGTATTTGCTCCCTATATTTGCATGGAGAGGTTATCTTGATGTAGAGATGGACTCCAAAGACATAAAGACGGAGCGCTAAAAGCAAAAGATGAAGCTTCCTTTCAATCATCTCTACTATTGGCTAGAGGATTGGCGGCGAAATCGGGACAAGTTTGAAATTCAAATGTAAGGCGGGGACTAAATACAATTGCGGAAACAAAGTATTTTAGGTTGATTTTTGCCGAAATTCGCTTACACACTCATATTTTTATAACTTTAGATAAGTTTTGGTCCGTCGTCGAGCGATTAATTTCATTTTGGAGTAACGGTCATCTACGACTGTAATGGCCTGTTTGAACCAGCAGAGCCACCATGAGCAGAAGAAAAACTAACTTTATCTGATATTACTGCCTGTTACCGAGCAAAAGTAAATGTATTATAGTAGGATGCAGTCCCAACTTTCTTAATATATTCGTTTTGGGCATTTAAAATACGTTTCGAAGGAGAAATGTGGAAAACTCAAGAGGACAAGTTCAAATCAAAGGACTATGCACGGTTATTATGGAAAATTGCCCTCGGTCAAATGCGTTGACACTTCAGTATGTTGTGCAGCATGTCATCATGAACAAAAGTTCCAAGAGGCCAAACAAGATCCCATGTGCGGTTTTCGAGATATTCGCCGTTTTATGTGCGTAAACGGAGGTTTCGCGCGCTCCCGCCGGAAGCCATACCATTGTGAGGCGCCGCTCGTGCCCTTCCCTTCCAGTCCTCTCCGACCCCTCTCTGCTGCCCCGCCACCCATACCTGGGCTCCTCTACCGCTCGAACTCCGACGCTCACGAGGCTGCGCCCATAATTACCGGACGGCGCCCGCACGCCGTCTTCTTACGCGGCCTCTTCTTCGGCCATGTCGCCTCTTTTTCTCATCGATCCTTTCTCTAAGTCTTCAAAAACGTTTAAGAAGTCCATTTTTACTAAACATGATAATGCTAATAACACAAATAATACAAAAAGAAAGGAAAAACAAATGATAATCCATGCGAAAGTACGTAGGAGAGTTGGAATGCCTAAGAAACGTTAAATAAAACAAACTTTTTTTTATTTTCCTCCCTCTTCCTTTCTTTCTTTTTTTTCTTCATTTTTCTCATGTGGAAGCAGTGAAAGTAACTTTCTGTTGGAAGATGATGTTGATGTTTTTTCTTTTTTTTTTTTCTTTCTTTCAATAATGACGTGACGGAGGTTGAAGGTAATTAGTCGGCTGACGATGCCCAAGTAGGAATTATGTTTGCTTTAGTCTTGACTTAGCTGAACCGCACCAATGGAGGAGGAGAGAGGGATCATTAATAACTGAACTCAAGGAAGAGAGATGTCCATTTAGGCGTAAATGGTCACATTTTAAGTCGCTCCAACTTGCAGCACCACCTTATCAGCCATCTTATTATCTGCTGATCGTATCCTCTAATCAGATCGTACATCCAAGACAAACTCCAAAGAGATGATGAAAAAGAGTTGCAGGTCGATCGTAACATTCATGCGCGCACGCGGCTTTTTTGCGAGTACGAGTTTACGATCAGCGATCAGAACCCTCGACCCTCGAAAGTTACTTAGGGATTTTCTTGCAATGGTCTTCCAGCCGCATCTTTAATGTATTTTTTATGGAACCTCGAGAAAACTCTTACTCACAAAAAGCCGCGTACGCGCATGAATGTTACGGTCGACCTGCAACTCTTTTTCATCATCTCTTTGGAGTTTGTCTTGGATGTACGATCTGATTAGAGGATACGATCAGCAGATAATAAGATGGCTGATAAGGTGGTGCTGCAAGTTGGAGCGACTTAAAATGTGACCATTTACGCCTAAATGGACATCTCTCTTCCTTGAGTTCAGTTATTAATGATCCCTCTCTCCTCCTCCATTGGTGCGGTTCAGCTAAGTCAAGACTAAAGCAAACATAATTCCTACTTGGGCATCGTCAGCCGACTAATTACCTTCAACCTCCGTCACGTCATTATTGAAAGAAAGAAAAAAAAAAAAGAAAAAACATCAACATCATCTTCCAACAGAAAGTTACTTTCACTGCTTCCACATGAGAAAAATGAAGAAAAAAAAGAAAGAAAGGAAGAGGGAGGAAAATAAAAAAAAGTTTGTTTTATTTAACGTTTCTTAGGCATTCCAACTCTCCTACGTACTTTCGCATGGATTATCATTTGTTTTTCCTTTCTTTTTGTATTATTTGTGTTATTAGCATTATCATGTTTAGTAAAAATGGACTTCTTAAACGTTTTTGAAGACTTAGAGAAAGGATCGATGAGAAAAAGAGGCGACATGGCCGAAGAAGAGGCCGCGTAAGAAGACGGCGTGCGGGCGCCGTCCGGTAATTATGGGCGCAGCCTCGTGAACGTCGGAGTTCGAGCGGTAGAGGAGCCCAGGTATGGGTGCACTATGGTCTGGGGGCGCCGAATTGTGGCCATAAATCAGGAAATGATCAGAATATCATGAAATTTGGTGTACTTATGTTTTTTGGGTCGCTGAATTCAAATTTGACCTTAGTTTTACAAAATTCTTAAATCCAAGACGGTGGCAGGCCCTTGAAACCAAAAAATTAGAAGAAAAGCCAAAATATGATTAGAATACCACATTGAATGTCAGTTTAATGTTTTGAAGGTTGTCTAACTATGATATGAAATCTATTTTTCAATGATCAAGAGGTTATCAGGGCAGAAGCCCCAAAAATACGTATTTAATCCAGAAATATAAGAGGAGAATAAATGATTGAAATTGAATCAAGTCAGTACTATGTTTTTCGGTCTATTGATCCTGACTGGAGCGTAAGTTAAAAAAAATGCACATTCAATATGGTGATATTCGTGTTAGCAAGACATATGGTATTAGCCTTTTAGGTCGCCCCCTCCCCGAACCAAAAATTGTCCCTAAAAATGTTCATTTCTAGCGATTTTTTAAAAATAATTTACTCTTTGATCATCAAATCCTGCTAGCAAAATTGTCTAGATATATTCAATACTACTTAGACCTAAATAGCTTTGACATTCTTATACTCATTGGAGGCTGTCAACCATTCTGCGCTGATTTTCATGGTTAGAATTATTATAAAGATTCTAGGCCTAATGAATCGTGGCCAAAAATCCGATTTTGGAAAGTACGAAAATCTGGCAATCGAGCATATAATCCTTATCTACATCATTTACTAGGTGTGAAATGACCTATCAAATCTTGTGTAGGTAATTGTTTTTACGATCAGATATAAGGTGGCGAACTTCACATCCTCCGAGGTAAGTAAACAAACGTGAGAATTTAAAGTGCACGTTATCGTGTCTTGCCTTGTGTCGTTTTGTGATAAGTTGGCGTAAATCCCCGATCAAATATGGAAAAGAAAGGTGAAAGTAAGTACTTTTTAATGGTTTAATCGTTTTTAGTATTAAGATTAATTTTATGACCACCATGAGACTCCAAAGTTTTGTCCTAATTTAGGCAAAAAATTGCCTTCACCTTACGTTTAAGTTATCACTAACACGAGCTAACACGTTCTTATCAGTGCAAGAATGTAGCTCATATGTTCCTCTAACAGGATATCATAGGTTTTTTTGCATCTTTTTGGCTCTGGGGCCTTCAGACCCAGACCCAGATCAGACCCTAAAACCTTGCGGATTACCATTCTCGGGTTGCCTAGCCAGGAATTGAACTCGGAACCTCTTGATCTTAAAGCCAGCACTACAACCACTACGCACCACAGCGGGCCGAGTTAATACATTTGTATTATGTATACAGGCTGAAGAATAAAAAAAATACCTAAGTTTTATCCACCATTTGTCGTTTTTCCGGAGAAAATATTGTTTTGCTTAAAAATGAGGTTTTTTGCAAAAAAACTTTATTTTCCGGAAATCTGGCAAGTGCTGGAAAAAAACTGATATCATTTTCGGATTCAGCAGCCAAAAATACATATGAATCACCCTATATCAAATGTTGACCTTGTCTCATCTTTCTTATCTCCTTCTGCAATGATATCAGATTGCGCAGAAAATCGTATAAGTCCTTCACTAAATGACCAAAAAAGGCCCCAGACGCAAAAATACGCAAAAAAACCTGTGATATCCTGTTAGAGGAACATATGAGCAACATTTTTGCACAAATGAGAACGTGTTACCTCGTGTTACCGATAACTAAAACTTAAGGTGAAGGCAATTTTTTGCCTAAATTAGGACAAAACTTTGGAGTCTCATGGTGATCATAAAATTAATCATAATAATAAAAACGATTAAACCATCAAAAAGTACTTACTTTCACCTTTCTTTTCCATATTTGATCGGGGATTTACGCCAACTTATCACCAAACGACACAAGGCAAGACACGATAACGTGCACTTTAAATTCTCACGTTTGTTTACTTACCTCGAGGATGTGAAGTTCGCCACCATGTATCCAGGCCCGCCACAAGGGGGGGGGATACTGGGTCCTTGGTACCGGGGCCCGGGCCCTGGAGGGGCCCGTGACGCAGGTGACAAACCACTACGAATTCATGTGTAACCCTTGTCTCGTAGGGAAAAGTGAAAAAATTACCCTAAAAATTCGGCAAAAGGTGAATAAAGTTTCAAAAACACGCTAG
The DNA here is from genome assembly GCF_918797505.1 of Bemisia tabaci. NCBI lineage: Eukaryota > Metazoa > Arthropoda > Insecta > Hemiptera > Aleyrodidae > Bemisia > Bemisia tabaci. The sequence goes on from NC_092793.1 coordinate 84,630,459, forward strand.
GGCACTATAAATTTTTTCTTACTTTTTTAGAGATTTTCAAGATTTTGAGTATATGTAGAATGATATTTTTAGTAACTGTGTTTCATTTTCTTCCGTTGTCGGATGCTAAGAGGCTCCTTTCTGGGCATCCTCGACTTCAACGGCTTAACTCCCTTGCCATAGACGTACGAAAGGGGAGTCCAGGGGAGCTCGGCTCCCCATAGAATTGAAACTTATCATCTGCCCCCTCCAAAAAAAATTTATAGATGTTTTGAATGCAACAATTCGAAAGTTTTTGGTGCTGAAAGTAAACAAAGAGGCGTAATTATTCTGCAGAAATTGATGGAAAATCTCCATCATAAGAGCTTCATAATGCATCCAAATAGATTTAAAATTTCAAAAATTTCCCGGGGGAGCCCCCCGGACCCACACCCCCCCCCGTGCTAGGGGCCCGGGCCAGACAATTGGTACCAGGGCCCGAGATGGGATGTGGCGGGCCTGCATGTATCTGATCGTAAAAACAATTACAGAAGATTTGATAGGTCATTTCACACCTAAGGATGTAGATAAGGATTATATGCTCGATTGACAGATTTTCGTACTTTCAAAAATCGGATTTTTGGCCACGATTCGGCGCTCTCAGACCATAGTGGGGTGGCGGGGCAGCAGAGAGGGGTCGGAGAGGACTGGAAGGGAAGGGCACGAGCGGCGCCGCACAATGGTATGGCTTCCGGCGGGAGCGCGCGAAACCTCCGTTTACGCACATAAAACGGCGAATATCTCGAAAACCGCACACGGGATCTTGTTTGGCCTCTTGGAACTTTTGTTCATGATGACATGCTGCACATCATACTGAAGTTTCAACGCATTTGACCGAGGGCAATTTTCCATAATAACCGTGCATAGTCCTTTCCGTTTGCCGCCTTGGAGAAACAGAAAACAGCCAGGGAGCCCGCTAATGTGTGCGAGAGAGACAGAAAATAGCCAGGCAGCCTGCTAAAGCGTGCGAGAGAAATAGAAAATCGCCTGGCGGGACGCCGATTATCTATCCCTCTCGCACACTTCAGCAGGCTGCCTGGCAGTTTTCTGTCTCTACCGCACACTTAAGCGGGCTCCCTGGATGTTTTCTGTCTCTCTCGCAAACATTCGCCGGCTCCCTGGCTGTCTTCTGTCTCTCTCGCACACTCAGGCGTCCCGCCAGCCGATTTTCTATCTCTTACACACTAGCGAACTCCCTGCCTGTTTTCTGTCTCACTCGCACACTTAAACGCGTCCCGCAAGGCGATTTTCTGTCTCTCTCGCACACATTAGCGGGCTCCCTGGCTGTTTTCTGTCTCTCTCGCACACATATGCAGGCTCCCTGGTTGTTTTCTGTCTCTCTCGCACTCATTAGCGGGCTCCCTGGCTGTGTCTCAGAAAACACATTAGCAGGTCAGGGAACATGCTAATGTGTTTTCTCATGTGCGCGAAAGAGACAGAAAACAGCCAGGAAGCCCGCTAATGTGTGCGAGAGAGATGGAAAATCGCCAGGCGGGACGCCAGAGTGTGCGAGAGTGCAGGCAGCCACAGGCAGAAGCCCGCTTATTTGTGCGAGAGAGACAGAAAACAGTCACGGAGCCTGCTAATGAGTGCGAGAGAGACAGAAAACGACCAGAGAGCCTGCTAATGTGTGCGAGAGAGATAGAAAACAGCCAGGGAGCCCACTTATGTGTGCGAGAGAGGCAGAAAGCAGCCATGGAGCTTGGTAATGAGTGCGAGAGAGACAGAAAACAGCCAGGGAATCCGCTTATGTGTGCGAGACGGACAGAAAACAGTCAAGAAGCCTGCTAATGAGTGCAAGAGAAACAGTAGACAGGCAGGGAGCCTGCATATGTGTCCGAGAGGGACAGAGAACAGCCAGAGAGTCCCCTAATGTGTGCGAGAGAGATACAGGGTTATTTAAAAGTTACGCACCACTTTTCATAACTTTAGTTCTAATTATGATAGCGATTTGCGGTTTGTGGCGTCCTTCCTCATATCGAGGGGGAAACTTTTTGAGGTACTTTTCAGCTCTTCACCCCCCCCCCCCCCAGAGGGAGGGGGGCGGGGGGCAACTCAAAAATTTCAAATTGCAACCCCCATCATGTGATACATCGTTAGAAAGAGCATGAAAAAAGAACAGTTTTGGCGCAAACCGGAAGTCGATCGGACCCCCCTGTAAAAAGTTAGGGGGGTCCAAAGGTTATTTAGGGGGTCCGTACCTTCATTTTTTAGAGTAGCTTCGGCGGCTCTTGGACATACTGTTTCTCTTTTCAAAGCGTCCTCGAATACTCCAAGTCTGATACCGAAGTCTTCATATTGCCCCCGGGCAGAGTTAAGAAATTTCGTGAAAGATTATAAGAAATTTCATGAAATTTCAGGAAATTTCATTTAAGTAACACTCAGAATTCAGGATTAAACCCTAGAAACTTATGAATCTCCTTAAGTCTCTTTATACGCACATGGTAAACTGTGAAAGGGAACTTTAGAAATACCCAAGAAGTTGAGTAAAACAGCAAAAACATAATTTTGAATTTTTTTTCTCAAATTTTGGTTGAACACACAGCCGTACCGGTTGAACACCAATATAAATTTTACGGATAAAGTAAGACTTTAGCTTTCATATTTAGAACAAAACAAATTTCTTGATTATAAAGAATCCTAGTACCCCCTAATAGTATATCCTTCTTTTTTGGTACAAAAGGGAGGGAGGGATCTTAAACTACCCTTGAAACAATTTAAATGATTTTTCAGAAATTAACAGTTTCCTTCGCTAACGTATTTCTTTTTTGAAAGACATATTTGATAAACAAGTAGAGTATCTGTATTTTTGAGCTTTGAAGTGATAGATTTTGAGATCAGTAAGTAGGTAGGTATATTTTACTTTTTCTTGAATCTGAGAGAAAATGTTTCAAAATGAAAGAGTAAGCATTTTGTAAGTGTAAGAGAAGACGAGAAGAGAAGAACTAAGAAGAGACAGCGCTCCACTTGGTCTAATTGACGAATATTATTCTCTTCAAAAATAAAAACAAATTCTGTTAGAAAAAACAAGCATTTTTGATATTTTGTCGGTCGAAAGAAATTTCATGGGGAAAAAAAAATTTCATGAAATTTCTTGTGAAATTTCACGAAATTTTATTCGATGAAATTTCTTTTAGCAACTCTGCCCCCGGGCCACCACAGCCCTCCTCCGTAGGGGGGGGGGGGGGATTGGGCCTGTTACAATGAAACATTGGATTAAAATGCGAAAAGTCACAGAAGAGATTCAAACTTCGCATCAAATCCGAGTGGAACTTCTTGCCAATGTTAACGCATACGGAGCCTGCGACTTTAAAGTGAGTTTTCAAAACTCTTAGCCCCCTGCCCCCCCCCCCCCCCTCATTTTTGGTTGCAGAGTGGGTAAAAACCGAGAAATTTACTACAAATAATGCCCGAAACTAAAGTCCAACTTGAGGAGGACCCTTGAAACGTTGCGATCAGTCGGAGCATTGAAATACAAGGACTGTCACCCCCTTAAAGTACGGAAACATCCATAACACCCCCGCTGCCCCCCTCATTTTTCGTTACGGAGCGGGTAAAAACCGGGAAAATCGCCAGAAATGATGCCTGAAACCACTGTAGAACTTGACAAGAACCCTTGAAACGTTGCGCACAGTCGGAGAACTGCAACACAGGAACTGCCGCCCACTTTAAGGACGGAAACATCCATAAAACCCCCGCTGCCCCCATCTTTTTTCGTTGCAGAGCTGGTAAGAACCGGGGCATCATTTCTGGCGATTTTCATCCCGGTTTTTACCCGCTCCGTAACGAAAAATGAGGGGGGCAACGGGGGTGTTTTGGATGTTTCCGTACTTTAAGGGGGTGGCAGTCCTTGTATTTCAATGCTCCGACTGATCGCAACGTTTCAAGGGCCCTCCTTAAGTTGGACATTAGTTTCGGGCATTATTTGTAGTGAATTTCCCGTGTTGTAGTGTTGGAAATTTGGCATCTCCGTTGTTTATTGACGGATTGGTGTGAAACTCGGAATCCTAGGGTTTTTTGAGATGAGAAAAACGATTCTGGCATTGGTTTTCCAGAAAAGTCAGTCCTTTTCAAAATGGCGGCGGTCAAAATGGCGGCCTAGAGCGGGAAGTGGATATTTAGGCTGCATATCGTTGGATTTGCAGGAAACTTGGTTTCTGTGGGTGTTTCGGCACGAGAAGAACGAATCTTTCATTGGATATCTGAAATTTTGACAAATTCCAAAATGGCGGCGGAAAAATGGCGGAAATCAGTTTTACGGCTGTTTACCGATGGATTTGCATGAAATTCGATATCGTGGCGGTTTTTGGCTGGATTAAAAGGAACCTTTCATGAGATTCTTGAAATATCAAATAATTTCATGCTAATCCATCGGTAAATAGCCGTAAAACTGATTTCCCGCCTTTTTTCGCCGCCATTTTGGAATTTGTCAAAATTTCCGATATCCAATGAAAGATTCGTTCTTCTCGTGCCGAAACACCCACAGAAACCAAGTTTCCTGCAAATCCAACGATATGCAGCCTAAATATCCACTTCCCGCTCTAGGCCACCATTTTGACCGCCGCCATTTTGAAAAGGACTGACTTTTCTGGAAAACCAATACCAGAATCGTTTTTCTCATCTCAAAAAACCCTAGGATGCCGAGTTTCACACCAATCCGTCAATAAACAACGGAGATGCCAAATTTCCGCCATTTTGAACTTTGACCGGCCGCCATTTTGTCAAAAATTAATATTTTGACCTGCGGTTTGCGCCAAAAATGTTCTTTTTTTATTATCTTTCGAATGAGGTATCACAAAGGGGGGGTTGCGATTTGAAAAAAAAAAGTTAGCCCCCGCCCCCCAAAATTTCGGGGGGACCAAAAAGCTGCTACCTTAGACCGAGGAACATTCCCAAAGTTTCAAACTTCTATCTCAATTTGGAAAAAAGTTACAGGGGTGGTCAGTGACTTTTGGATAACCCTGTATAACCCTGTAGATAGACGCCAGGCGGGACAACAGAGTGTGCGAGAGGGACAAAAAACAGCCAGGGAGCCCGCTTATGTGTACGAGAGAGACAGAAAACAGCCAGGAAGTCCGCTAATGTGTGCGAGAGAGATAGAAAATCGCCAGGCGGGACGCCAGAGTGTGATAGAGTGCAGGGAGCCACAGGCAGGGAGCCCGCTTATGTGTGCGAGAGAGAGAGAAAGGATCTAGGGAGCCTGCTAATGATTGCGAGAGTGACAAAAAACAGCCAGGGCGCCTGCATATGTGTGCGAGGGAGACATATTATCACCAGGCGGGTAAACAGAGTGTGCGAGAGAGACAATACCAGCCAGGGAGCCCGCATATGTGTACGGGAGGGACAGAAAACAGCCAGGGGGACCAATAATGTGAGCGAGAGAGACAGAAAACAGCCAGGGAGCCCACATTTGTGTGCGAGGGAGACAGAAAACAGCCAGGGAGCCCGCTTATGTGTGCGAGGGAGACAAAAAACAGCCAGGGAGTCCGATAATGTGTGCGAGAGAGATAGAAAATCGCCAGGCGGGACGCCAGAGTATGATAGAGTGCAGGGAGCCACAGGCAGAAGCCCGCTTATTTGTGCGACAGGGACAGAAAACAGTCAGGGAGCCTGCTAATGAGTGCGAGAGAGACAGGAAACAGCCAGGGAGCCTACATTTGTGTGCGAGGGAGACAGAATACAGCCAGGGAGCCCCCTTATGTGTGCGAGAGAGGCAGAAGCAGCCATGGAGCTTGCTAATGAGTGCGAGAGAGACAGAAAACAGCCAGGGAGCCCGCTTATGTGTGCGAGAGAGAAAGAAAAGAGCCAGGGAACCTGCTACAGTGTGCGAGAGAGAAAGAAAACAGCCAGGGAGCCCGCTTATGTGTGCGAGAGGGACAAAAAACAGCCCGGGAGCCCGCTCATGTGTGCGAGAGAGACAGAAAACAGCCCGGGAGCCCGCTCATGTGTACAAGAGAAACGGAAAACAGGCAGGGAGCCTGCATATGTGTCCGAGAGGGACAGAGAACCGCCAGGGAGCCCGCTTATGTGTGCGAGAGAGAAAGAAAACAGCCAGGGAACCTGCTACAGTGTGCGAGAGAGAAATAAAACAGCCAGGGAGCCCGCTTATGTGTGCGAGAGAGACAAAAAACAGCCCGGGAGCCCGCTCATGTGTGCGAGAGAGACAGAAAACAGTCAAGGAGCCTGCTACTGAGTGCAAGAGATACGGAAAACAGGCAGGGAGCCTGCATATGTGTCTGAGAGGGACAGAAAACCGCCAGGGAGCCCCCTAATGTGTGCGAGAGAGATAGATAATCGCCAGGCGGGACGACAGAGTGTGCGAGAGAGACAAAAAACGGTAAGGGAGCCCTCTATTGTGTACGAGAGAGACAGAAAACAGCCAGGACGTTCGCTATTGTGTGCGACAGAGATAGAAAATCGCCAGGCGGGACGCCAGAGTGTGATAGAGTGCAGGGAGCCACAGGCAGGGAGCCCGCTTATGTGTGCGAGAGAGAGAAAACATCCATGGAGCCTGCTTATGAGTGCGAGAGAGACAGAAAACGGGCAGGGAGCCCGCATATGTGTGCGAGAGAGACAGATAACAGCCAGGGAGCCCGCATTTTAGTGCGAGAAAGACAGAAAACAGCGAGGGAGCCCGCTAATGCGTGCGGCAGGATAGTATATGGCCAGCCGGGACGCTCAATTGTGCGAGAGAGAGAAAAAAAAAAGGGAGCCCGCTTATGTGTGCGGGAGCGACGGAAAATAGCCAGGAAGCCTACAAATGTGTGCGAGAGCGATAGAACATCGCCAGGCGCGACGCCACAGTGTGGTAGAGTGCAGGGCGAGCCACAGGCAGGGAGCCCTCTTATGTGTTTAAGGAAAGAGGAAACATCCAGGGAGCCTGCTAATGTGTGCGAGAGAGATAGAAAACAGCCAGGGAGCCCGCATTAGTGTGCGAGAGTGACAGAAAGCAGCCAGGGAACCTATTTATGAATGCGAGGGAGACAGAAAACAGCCAGAGAACCTGCTGATGTGTGCGAGAGAGTCGGAAAACAGCCAGGGAGCCCACTTATGTGTGCGAGAGAGGCAGAAAGCACCCACGGAGCTTGCTAATGAGTGCGAGAGAGACAGAAAACAGTCAAGGAGCCTACTAATGAGTGCGAGAGAGACAGAAAACCAGCAGGGAGCTTGCAAATGTGTCCGAGAGAGAAAGAGAACAGCCAGGGAGCCCGCTAATGTGTGCGAGAGGGATAGATATTCGCCAGGCGTGACGACGGAGTGTGCGAGAGAGACAAAAACAGCCAGGAAGCCTACTTATTTGTACGAGAGAGACAGAAAACAATCAGGAAGTCCGCTATTGTGTGCGAGAGATATAGAAAACAGCTAGGGAGCCCGCGAATGTGTGCGAGAGAGACAGAAAGTAGCCAGGGTGCCTGCTGATGAGTGCGAGAGAGACATAAAACAGCCAGGGAGTCCGCTTATGTGTGCGAGAGAGACAGAGAACAGCCAGGGAGCCCGCTAATGTGTGCGAGAGAGATAGATAATCGCCGAGTAGGATGACAGAGTGTGCGAAAAAGACAGAAAACAGCCAGGGAGCCTGCATATGTGTACGAGAGAGACAGAAAACAGTCAGGGAGCCCATTAATAAGTGCGAGATTTAAAATCGCCAGGCGGGTCGCCCGAGTGTGCGAGAGTGCAGGGAGCCACAGGCAGGAAGCCCGCTTATGTGTGCGAGGGAGAGAGAAAAATCAAGGGAGCCTGCTTATGTGTTCCGTAGAGACAGAAAACAGTAATGGAACCTGCTATGTGTGCGAGAGAGAAAGAAAGCAGCCAGGGAGCCCGCGAGTGTTTGAGAGAGATAAAAAACAGCCAGGCGGGATCCGCTAATTTGTGCGAGTGAGACAGAAAGCACTCAGGGAGCCGGCTTATGTGTGCGAGAGAGACAGAAAACAGCAAGAGAGCCTGCTTATGTGTAGGAGCGAGATAGAAAACAGCCAGGAAGCCCGCTTATGTGTGCGAGAGAGACAGAAAGCAGCCAGGGCGCCTGCTAGTGAGTGCGGGAGAGAAAGAAAACAGCCAGGGAGCCCGCTTATGTGTATCAGAGAGACAGAAAACAGCCAGGATGTCCGCTAATGTGTGGGAGAGAGATAGAAAATCGCCAGGCGGAACGCCAGAGTGTGAAGGAGTGCAGGGAGCCACAGGGAGGGAGCCCGCTTATGTGTGCGAGAGAGAGAGAAAGGATCTAGGGAGCCTGCTGATGATTGCGCGAGTGACAAAAAACAGCCAGGGCGTATGCATATGTGTGCGAGGGAGACATATTATCACCAGGCAGGTAAACAGAGTGTGCGAGAGAGACAATACCAGCCAGGGAGCCCGCATATGTGTACGGGAGGGACAGAAAACAGCCAGGGAGTCCAATAATGTGAGCGAGAGAGACAGAAAACAGCCAGGGAGCCCACATTTGTGGGCGAGGGAGACAGAAAACAGCCAGGAAGCCCGCTTATGTGTGCGAGAGAGACAAAAAACAGCCAGGGAGTCCGCTAATGTGTGCGACAAAGATAGAAAATCGCCAGGCGGGACGCCAGAGTATGACAGAGTGCAGGGAGCCACAGGCAGAAGCCCGCTTATTTGTGCGACAGGGACAGAAAACAGTCACGGAGCCTGCTAATGAGTGCAAGAGAAACGGAAAACAGGCAGGGAGCCTGCATATGTGTGCGAGGGAGACAGAAAACAGCCAGGGAACCCGCTTATGTGTGCGAGAGAGAAAGAAAAGAGCCAGGGAACCTGCTACAGTGTGCGAAAGAGAAAGAAAACAGCCAGGGAGCCCGCTTATGTGGGCGAGAGAGACAAAAAACAGCCGGGAGCCCGCTCATGTGTGCGGGAGAGACAGAAAGTAGCCAGGGTGACCGCTTATGTGTGCGAGAGAGAAAGAAAACAGCCAGGGAACCTGCTACAGTGTGCGAGAGAGAAATAAAACAGCCAGGGAGCCCGCTTATGTGTGCGAGAGAGACAAAAAACAGCCCGGGAGCCCGCTCATGTGCGCGAGAGAGACAGAAAACAGTCAAGGAGCCTGCTACTGAGTGCAAGAGAAACGGAAAACAGGCAGGGAGCCCGCATATGTGTCCGAGAGGGACCGAAAACCGCCAGGGAGCCCCCTAATGTGTGCGAGAGAGATAGATAATCGCCAGGCGGGACGACAGAGTGTGCGAGAGAGACAAAAAACAGTAAGGGAGCCCCCTATTGTGTACGAGAGAGACAGAAAACAGCCAGGAAGTTCGCTATTGTGTGCGACAGAGATAGAAAATCGCCAGGCGGGACGCCAGAGTGTGATAGAGTGCAGGGAGCCACAGGCAGGGAGCCCGCTTATATGTGCGAGAGAGAGAGAGAAAACATCCATGGAGCCTGCTTATGAGTGCGAGAGAGACAGAAAACGGCCAGGGAGCCCGCATATGTGTGCGAGAGAGACAGAAAACAGCCAGGGAGCCCGCATTTTAGTGCGAGAAAGACAGAAAACAGCGAGGGAGCCCGCTAATGCGTGTGGCAGGATAGTATATGGCCAGCCGGGACGCTCATTTGTGCGAGAGAGAGAGAAAAAAAAAGGGAGCCCGCTTATGTGTGCGGGAGCGATAGCGCCTAGTGTGCGAGAGCGATCGCTAGGCGCGACGCCACAGTGTGGTAGAGTGCAGGGCAAGCCACAGGCAGGGAGCCCTCTTATGTGTTTAAGAGAGAGAGGAAACATCCAGGGAGCCTGCTAATGTGTCCGAGATAGATAGAAAAAAGCCAGGGAGCCCGCATCCGTGTGCGAGAGTGACAGAAAGCAGCCGGGGAACCTATTTATGAGTGCGAGGGAGACAGAAAACAGCAAGGAACCCCTTTTTTGTGGGCGAGAGAGACAGAAAACAGCCAGAGAACCTGCTGATGTGTGCAAGAGAGTCGGAAAACAGCCAGGGAGCCCACTTATGTGTGCGAGAGAGGCAGAAAGCACCAATGGAGCTTGCTGTTTAGTGCGAGAGACACAGAAAACAGTCAAGGAGCCTGCAAATGTGTCCGAGAGAGACAGAGAACAGCCAGGGAGCCCGCTAATGTGTGCGAGAGGGATAGATATTCGCCAGGCGTGACGACAGAGTGTGCGAGAGAGACAAAAACAGCCAGGATTCCTACTTATTTGTACGAGAGAGACCGAAAACAATCAGGAAGTACGCTTTTGTGTGCGAGAGATATAGAAAACAGCTAGGGAGCCCGCGAATGTGTGCGAGAGAGACAGAAAGTAGCCAGGGTGCCTGCTAATGAGTGCGAGAGAGACATAAAACAGCCAGGGAGTCCGCTTATGTGTGCGAGAGAGACAGAGAACAGCCAGGGAGCCCGCTACTGTGTGCGAGAGAGATAGATAATCGCCGAGCAGGATGACAGAGTGTGCGAAAAAGACAGAAAACAGCCAGGGAGCCCTTATATGTGTACGAGAGAGACAGAAAACAGCCAGGGAGCCCATTAATAAGTGCGAGATTTAAAATCGCCAGGCGGGTCGCCCGAGTGTGCGAGAGTGCAGGGAGCCACAGGCAGGAAGCCCGCTTATGTGTGCGAGGGAGAGAGAAAACATACAGGGAGCCCGCTTATGTGTTCCAGAGAGACAGAAAACAGTAAGGGAACCTGCTAATGTGTGCGAGAGAGAAAGAAAGCAGCCAGAAAGCCCGCGTAGGCGTGCGGGTGAGATAGAAAACGGCCAGGCGGGACGCCAGAGTGTGCGAGAGTGAAAAGAGCCACATGCAGGGAGCCCGCTTGTTTGTGCGAGAGGGACAGAAAACAGCCAGGGAGCCTGCATATGTGTACCAGAAATGCAGAGAACAGCCAGGGAGCCCGCTAATGTGTGCGAGAGAGATAGATAATCGCCAGGCGGGACGACAGAGTGTGCGAGATGACGAAAAACAGCCAGGGAGCCCGCTAATGTTTGCGAGAGAGACAGAAAACAGCCAGGGAGCCTGCTAATGCGTGCGAGAGAGATAGAAAACAGCCAGGGAGCCCGCTTATGTGTTTCGAGAGAGACAGAAAGCAGCCATGGAGCCCGCTAATGCGTGCGAGTGAGATAGATAATCGCCAAGCTGGACGACAGAGTGTTTGAGAGAGACAAAAAACAGCCAGGGAATCCGCTAATTTGTGCGAGTGAGATAGATAATCGCTAGGTGGGACGCCAGAGTGTACAAGATTGCAGGAAGTCACAGACAGGGAGCCCGCTTATTTGTGCGAGAGAGGCAGAAAGCACTCAGGGAGCCGGCTTATGTGTGCGAGAGAGACAGAAAACAGCCAGAGAGCCTGTTAATGTGTAGGAGCGAGATAGAAAACAGCCAGGGAGCCCGCTTATGTGTGCGAGAGAGACAGAAAGCAGCCATGGAGCCCGCTAATGTGTGCGAAAGAGATAGATAATCGCCAAGCGGGACGACAGAGTGTTTGAGAGAGACAAAAAACAGCCAGGGAATCCGCTAATTTGTGCGAGTGAGACAGAAAGCACTCAGGGAGCCGGCTTATGTGTGCGAGAGAGACAGAAAACAGCCAGAGAGCCTGCTAATGTGTAGGAGCGAGATAGAAAACAGCCAGGAAGCCCGCTTATGTGTGCGAGAGAGACAGAAAGCAGCCAGGGCGCCTGCTAGTGAGTGCGAGAGAGACAGAAAACAGCCAGGGAGCCTGCATATGTGTGCGAGAGAGACAAAAAGCAGCCAGGGAGCCCGCTAATTTTTGCGAGAGAGATAGAAAATCCCCAGGCGGGACGCTAGAGTGTGCGAGATTGCAGGGAGCCCGCCTATTTGTGCGAGAGAGACTGAAAACAGCCAGGGAGCCCGCTTATTTATTTATTTATTTATTTATAATTCGTGTACATAAATGCCCAGGGCCGGATTTAGCTTTTTGCCGCCCCTGGGCAAGCTACATTTTGCCGCCCCTGGGTCTGTAATATTTCGCCACTATATTGTCAACACTATCCCCTCCTCCCCCTCCCCCTCTCCGCACTCCTAACTTCCCACGCCATCTCATCTCCCCCCCCCCCCCCCCCTCGTGCGCCGCCTGGGCGCGTGCGCGTAGCTGCTTCAAAATGCGCCGCGAATATATAAAATGGAATGGATGGATGAGACAAAAATAAAATGTAGACGAAGTTGAAGCTAGTGTAGCTCAATGTATTAGTTGCAATGTATTTTCTAGAGTCCCTTTATACCCAGAGTTACGACAACTCACTTTTGGTTGGGCCAGGGTTGGGCTGAAAGTGGCCTAAAAAAAAATCCAATTCCGATTGGTTCTCGCTCATGGAGGCCGAAACGAGTGCACCAAGATGGCGGTACCTCGTATGTGAACAAGAACAATGAAAATATTACCTAATTGTGGTTTATCAAGAGTAAATTGTTATTTCCATCGGTCCAAAATGAAAATAGATCAAGAAATTATTCACAAACCAATCTCATTTTCTTTTTAATTGATCAATTTGTTGATGTTGTTGTTTTTGTGTGACATACATCGCAGGATTCCTGATCCTTATCCCTCAATATCGTTCGTTAGGGTGCACTCGTTTCGGCCTCCATGGCCAGCCAAGGCCGGCTGTCAGTCAGCTGATAATCGAGTTGTCGTAACTCTGGGTATAAAGGGACTCTAGTATTTTCGGAAGATCAGGTTAAAAAGTTTTTCTCCGGGTTTTCAGTTTAGGAAAGCTGTCAACCAGAGCATCAACGTCTAAATTGATTATCAAGTCTGCCTCGATGTTTAAAATTGCCGTGTTGTTTAGTATCACTCCAACGAACGATCATCCTAGCGCTCAAGGCCGGACCTAAGGGGCGGCAGCTTTGCCGCTCCCGTCAAGCGTCAACTCCCTTCCTTCATACATTTTGCCGCTCATTTTTTCACTTCGCTCCGTCTCTGTCTCCATTTTTTCCTTTTTTCTCGCTTTAACTTTCAATTAATCCAGTGCCAAAATTTGCCGCCCCTCAAAATTTGCCGCTATGGGCAAGTGCCCCAGTGCCCTATAGGTAAATCCGGCCCTGTAAATGCCACACGTTGTGGCTATAATACTTGTCAACCCAGCCCCCCTAAATATTACGCATTAATATAATATAGGTACGTAAGAACACAGGGAAGCATTAAGAATATTACAAAACTTTACAAAATAAAATAAAAGGTTTAGTAAATTACAGTTAAATATTATTAAAAAAATCATTTAAGGAATAAAAAGCCTTGCCAACTAGTAAGGCTTTTAGACCAGCCATGAACTCTCTTACATCCCATTTCAGAAGAGCTTTTCTCAGGTTCAAGGAAGGTTGTTGAACAGTCTGATGGCAGTATGAGACACAGACTGTTCAGCAACCTTCAGGCGAACAATTTCATAATTGATGAAAGGGTTTCTCATGTTCTTTATCATGTCCTTACGAATCAGGCCGGTGTCGATGGCAAATTATAGGCTGTCTAGAATAAAAATAGATGGAAGGGTTAAAAGTTGGTACTTTATGAATAAGGGTTTACAGTGGGAATTAAATGGTTTGTCAAATATCAGTCTTAGACATTTTTTCTGTTCAATAAATAATTGCCCTGAGCAGTGGTTGAGACCCCACAAAACTAGGCCATACCTTAAATGTGAGATTATGTTAGCATGATAGTAGGTACATTAAACACGATGGCAGAGATAAAACTTTAGACAAGTTTCTGAGTGCCCATTTCATAGAATTAATTTTAGAAGTGACTTTCAGTACATGTGATGACCAGTTAAGGGTTTCATCTATTATAATACCCAATGAGTTAACCTGGGTAAGAGCTTCAGATTTACTGCTCCTGTCATCATTAGTTTGACTTCTTTTTTGGTGGGAAGTCTTATAATCAATTCTCTGAGTTTCCTCTTGATTAATCATAAGTCCATTAACAGCGCACCAAGATGACACCTCGTGCTCAGCCGCAGCACAGTCATTATCAAGATTTGGGCCAGATATAATGGATGTTGTATCGTCAGCAAATAAGTATGTGAGGAATTTCACCGCACCAGGCATGTCATTAACAAAAATAATAAATAATAAATGTCCAAGGATATATCCTTGGGGAACACCAGCTGACAGCCCATACACGATTGATAGGACGGGACCAAAAGCTGAGTCAATTTTCACTCTCTGTTTTTTATTTCTTAAGTATGATGCTATAAGGTCGACGGCGCTGGAGTGAAGATAGTAACTAAGTTTTTTAAGCAGTAGTTTATGGTTAATGAGGTCAAATGCCTTTGCAAAATCGAAGTGTAGACTGGCCACCGGGATCCCCTGATCAAGTGCTTTGTAAATGAATTCCGTTAATTATGAATGGCTTGAATGGTCGACTTTTTTCTACGGAATCCGAATTGATTACGATGTAAAAACTGCCCTTGCTCAAAAAACCTTACTAGTTGGTTATACAATACTTTTTCAACAATTTTAGACAGAGTTGGTAATACAGATATTGGACGATAGTTAGCAGGAGATTTTTTGTCACCTTTTTTTTTGTAGATTGGGGAGACAGTTGCAATTTTTAAGAAGTCAGGATAAGTATTGCAGGCTATACACTTATTGATAAGTTTAAGCAATTGAGGACCAATTATAGAAAAGTAATCTTTGAATACAAAAGATGGAATGCTATCATTATTATCAAATTTAGACAAATTTAGCTCATTGATCACTCTTTCAAGTTGTTGCAAGTCGATGGTTTGAAAGGAAAATTTAGAATTGCGGGAGGGATGACATTTTTTTGCAAAAGTTTCATTGCATCATCATCGTTAGGATGAACCTGATAATTGGTTGATATGGAAGTGAAATAATCATTAAATGCATTGGCAATTTGAGTTCGGTCTTTGATCACTTCATTATTGTAAATTATCTGTTCAATAAGGGGATTTGAGATCGATTCGGTTTCAGATTTTATGATGGACCATGCAGTCTTGGATTTATTGCTAGATTGGTGGATTTTATTGTCATACAGTCTTTTTTTTCTGCATAAATGGCTTTTTTGAGATTCTTACTAGCCCTATTGCAGGCTCATCTTTTAAGTGATTTTTCTCCTGTTAATTTATGCAGTAAATGGAAGTGTTTCTTTTCTTCACTCATTTCCATTAGGTTAGTATTATGCATTAGGGAGAGGTTATTGGAGTTAGATTTGACTTTTATAAGAGGGCAGCAGACATTGACTGGATTACAAATATCATCATTAAATTTCTGGAATTCAACTGAGACCTGTTCATTCATAGTATTAGGTTTGTTAGAGCGGTAGTAGCTAATGTTAGCTGACATATTACATCTATTACTTTGGGAGAAGTTTCTTCTCGCTACAAGTCGTTTTTTGTTTAAGCTGTACTTATGGTTACATAAATCCAGACATATTCTTTGGCCAGCGTGATCTGAGAGGCCAGGGTCCCAATTTAATGCAACACTATAATCTATATTTGTAACACAGTTATCTGGAGAGTTTTAGATTTTTTGGTAATACGAGTGGGCTCTGACAAAAAAACACGGGAACTATTGATAGACTTAAGTAGGTTGTCGAATCTGACTACGTTGGGGTCAGTAGGATTTAGGAAGGCTAGGTTAAAATCACCTGCCATTATAAAGCTACATTGCTTATTAGAAAGCCAGTCAAGTAAAATTTCAATTTTGTTGAAAAAGATCTCTAGCTTATCATGAGTATTATTCAGAGGGTTTGAGGGTCTATAGATGGAAATGACTGCTAGTGCTAGCATAAATTCATCGATTTGTTTGACAAGTACAGCACTAATTTCAAAAATTCCCTCGATAGCCAAATCCTTAAGTTCTTGAGTTACAGAGAAAGAGATACCATTTCTTAAGTAAATAGCTGTACCACCCCCTCCCCTGGTAAAAATGGCAAGTGCTCAGATCAGTAGCACTTGCCTTTGGAACAGACCTAAGCACTGATGTCAGTGCTGCCGGCGCTGATCTGCTACCTCAGTGTTAGGTCTGTTCCAAAGGCAAGTGCCTCTGATGTAAGTGGCACTGACCTAAGTGTCTCAGACGTAAGCGGAGTGGAAACTCCCAGAAATACTGTACAGGCAAAAATTTCGTTAATTACCGATCTGCCAGGTACGTTAAGTCACTATTTGACGATCAGGGAGGGCTGCTGTGAGTTTTCAATCCCAAGCAAGTATCACAATCTTCAGGGGACATTGCTCGTTCCCATGCGGTCTCCAATCTAAGTACTAACTACGCCCGACGTAACTTAACTTCGGTGATCGTCCTAGCGATTGAACCACTACACTACCTGCGCGTGTACGTGTTAGGGGCGTAATTTTTACCATTTCAGGGCCCCCACTGGGGTAATTTTGCCAGCAAATGATGATTTTGTCTTTGAATGTGAATCCGATACTTAATTTTTCTATTATTCTTTTTTAATCAATCAACATGTAAATGAAGTTTTGTAAGTTACGTTTCTTTGAAAAAAAATGGATCGCACTAAAATTCAAAATTACAGCTAATGATGCAAAAAAAATAATTAAAGTTGAAATCATACAAAAAATATAAATTAGCAGATACAAAAATTGAAAGTAAAGGAGTAAAAAAGTTAGAAAAGAATTGAAAATAAAGTAGGAAAATTTTAAAAAAAATTGAGACTGAAACATTTTAAAAACAGTTAAAACTGAAAAAAATTAAAACCAAATTTAAAACTATTTTTTTTTATAAACAAATAATAATGCTTAAATAAATATATCTAAATACATATTTTAGCGGTGATAATATTTTTATCGATCTCATTTTTTGTTGTGTTTTTAATTTTTTAAGTGCCATCTTAAACGAAGAGGGTAAAACGAATTATTCAAGAGTGTGGCTACTTACACTAGTTTTCCTTCCCTCTTAGAAAATCCCACCTTCTACAAAATATGCCTCTCTGAAAGATAAAGTTTGTGGTCCCCGTGTCCCGAGGAAATATTCCCCCACGAAAATGAAATAGGGTGGGGAAGGGGGAGCCATCTCTACTTTTTGGGAGTGAGTGCGGTTCAATTAAGATTGATGTCAGAGACTTACCCTCTGAACCAAGTCCTGACCTCAGTCCCCGCTTACCTCAGAGACATCTCTGCACTTAGGTAAGTCTTTCTCCCGACGTCAGTGCCTCTTACCTCAGTGCTGACTTCTTGGGTAAGTGCTTTAACACTTACGTCAGAGAAAACTGAACTGACCTCAGAGCAAATTGCACTGACCTCAGTGGAAAATTCACTGACCTAACACTTGCCATTTTTACCAGGGTCTAGACTCGCTCCTAGAAAGAAAGTCTGCACAAACAAGTTTTTGAAGAGGAAGAGGTTTATTATTCTGAAACCAAAGCTCAGTCATACATATACAATCCACCCTACCTATCTTACTGAGTTCAACATTGAGCTCATGATGCTTGTTCATAATACTTCGAATATTGAGATTAATACAAGTGAGCGAGATTCCACCTTGGTTACATGCTCTAAATTGTGGTTGAGCGCTTATTATGGGTGGACAGTTATTCGAAAACTTCGCAGAGTGATGTATGGAATTAGTTTTAGCCATCTTATTTGAAATATTCGGCCAGCTTAAGTTGGCCACGTCAGTATCTACTAGTTAGATATCATGATAATAGATAAGAGATGTCATGATTGCATTTACGAACAACTTTTTCCCCTATCTATTTAGGTGTAATCCATGGTTAGTAAAATGGACTCTGTCAACTACTTTGTTCGGAAGTATTTGAACATTATTGGTATTTGAGGCTATCCTCGAAAACATATTGTTTAGTATCCTCCGAATAGACAAAATTGATTATACATGTTTGGTGGTAGGTCGTATCTAGGTAGTACTTCATGAATAAAAATTTTTGGTTTTTTAACACGCTCAATTATGTCATTCAATTTTTGATAGCACCGGTTGACATTCCATCGGCTGTGAGAATTAAAGTTGTTAGAACCACCAATGATAACTACAATATCTTCCTCAGTGAAATTTTTAGTTAGATCTTCTAGATTTTCAATTACATGTTCGATCATTGCATTTGGTTTGAAAATAGATATTATATTAAAATTGCTATTACTACCTAAAATATCTTTGAAAATAAAAGATAAACCTCGACCATGTGAAGCACTGAGTAATAATAAGTTTCTTTTAGTACTATTTTGTAGGGGATCTGGAATAAAAGAGTGATTAAACTTCTCCCTCAAAATTTCAGCTGATAGACTGGTAGGATTATTTTTTGGCCTTATATTGGTATTAGATTTTGATAGTAGGATGTCATCAGTGTTTTCATGTGACAATAGCTGATCAGTTAGTTTCTTATTGTCCCTAATTAGTTTTTGGATTTTTATATTACTTAACTTTATTTCAGCTAATTGGGATTCTATCTCTTTTGATTTATCATTTAACATTTTATTCAGTTTTACAACATTTTCATTTAAAGATTCGGACTTAGGTATTGCTTAAAATTAAATTTGTGTTTGACAGAGAATTGTTTGCTTTTTTTATATCGGCTATTTCTTTGATTAGGGCATCACGTTGACAATGAAGCTCTTCAACACATTCTTTACTTCTCAAATCGCTTTTTAACTTTACAATTTCATTGCTTAAATACTCAATCTCTTTCCTCATTTTTAAATTTGAATTTGACAGAGCACTATTTTCATTTTTGTTGGAAGTTGGTATGGTTCCATTGGAAGGAAAAGATTCGTTTATTCACACGGATAAAGTTTATTCGTTACTAGGGGGCTACGCCCCCTGGCCGCTACGCGGCCCAACCCCCTGAAGGCGCTCCGCGCCATCAATGGGCCGCTTCGCGGCCCTATTTTTACCCTCCAATCAGTGTTAGGTTTATTTTTCCCCTAAAAAATTACGATATGAGGTATACTTTAATTTTAAACTTTACTTAAAATTACTTTAAAATTAAAAGGACGCGTTTTCGAATGACTGTTTGATGAAATATTGCAGTAAAACAATGAACAATGATAGTCAGGTAATAATTAAAATATTAAAAATTGCGGATCGAACCCACATCGAATACAATGTGCACACATTCGACGTCTTAAACCGCTCGGCCACCGCTCGACGTGAGAATCTCGGCGCAAATCTAGTGTAGATAAGTGTAGAGCTGATGCGCAGGCTACACAGCTACTGCGCAACCTCCTCGACCACTGCGCATCCTCCCGCGCATAGCGGTAGCAGTACCGGAGCATTCTGTAAACTCACTCACTTTTATAACGTGATTTTAAAAAAACCTGGGTCCTTTTTCCAAAATCTGATTACAGCGGGCTCATCTAGGGCCTATTACCTGTCGATTTACGCAAGAATCATGGAAATCGGCCCGGTAGAACGCTCAAACGAACTATGACAAAAAGTATAAATTTACATTGTTTAAATGGGAGAATTCGCAACTTTACCACGTAATATAAAAAAACCTGGGCCATATTTTGAAAATCTGAAAAGAGTTGGCTTATCTAGAGACAATTGCCCGTCGATAGCCGCAAAAATCATGAAAATCGGCCCG